>NC_090255.1:3044944-3047444 GCF_037325665.1 Littorina saxatilis
CCATTACTCCGACGTTTTCATTAAAAACACTTGCTTTTTCCACTAAAACCTGCCCGTGCCTGTTTTCAGCTTGCCAAAAGCCTCCGCAGTCGAAATTCATGTCAATCAATTCATGCACAAAGCTAGTTCCCATTTGTCAGCATAATGGACGGCGTCATTCGACTTGTATGTGGACATTCAGTCATTCATATTGCTTATAAAAAGGTCTGCTATCTGCTTTTACATTTTGAAAGTCATTTTAAAATATCCCTGTGTACATTTGACATCGCCTTTCGTTATACTCAATTCGGCATACCGGGTTTATATTTTTACCAGAATTGCGCACGATAATGGCAGCGCAACAAATTCAGTTCGGGCCGTGCTGGTTTGATCGTTGACCCAAGTCAGTTCGCATGCAGTGTTACTGTTTGTCAGTCGGGGATAGAAATGTTGGCTGTCATCGCGCTGTTCTGTTTCGGTTTTCACACGTGGATCACTTACATATTCAGTCGTCGGGTTTAGGTGAGCCAAAGCTTCAATACTTCGCCTGTTGTAGACGTTAAGCAATAAAGCTTGGAAGTTGTATGTCGGCACTGAGAGTCGGTCGCGGTACATCGCTTTCTACTTTGTCCCGGTCTTGAGTTTGAACACCTAAGGTTGGATACATCTAACACCTCACATCCTCTTCTCTTCCCCATATATCTTAACTGTATCTCCAACTTCTTTTCGTCTTCTTCTTTGCATTTTGGTGCCACTCCCTCATTTGTCGCTGAACCCCGCAGTTGACTCGACTCGGATTCACACAAGCCCGTCTAGCAGACGACAGTTCGAACAGTCTTGAACAGCACGGTTGCAAGCAGAGTCGACTTTTCTTTTCCTTTGTATTATATTGACATACATGTACATTTCAATGTTCTATCATGCATTATGTATTCGGATAAGTAATGTTGTAATTAGTAATACTGTATGATTGCGATTGACAATTGTCCTTTTATTGTCTTTATTTTTATGTCTTAGTTTAGCAGGGACAGATTGTAAGACTAGGCGTGAGCCTAAAATCTCCATCCTTGAGTAATAAAGTTCGTTCGTTCGTTCGTTTGTTCTCTCTCTCTCTCTTCTCTCTCTCTCTCTCTCTCTCTCTCTCTCTCTCTCTCTCTCTCTCTCTCTCTCTCTCTCTCTCTCTCTCTCTCCCTCTCTCTCTCACGGTTCTGTGTAGATGGCTGTCTGTGTAAAAATTAGGGAGTATCGTCCCTTGATCCCACTCGCGATACTCGTTGAACATGCCTTTGACCATGCAGTCGCTTCAGCCAGCGAAATATCTCGACTCCGCTCTTTAAATCCATGCAGAATGTGCGTATCGTATGAAGTATTCTTTATTTTCTCAATATTGACACATGTAGGCCTGTACCTATACGTGATATTGGCTTTGACACCACAAAATATTTCAGTCGTATGTTGAAAAAAGTAGTCCATCGGTTAACTCTGAATATGCAGATGACCTCTATAAATCATTCAATTGTACTCTGAAATCAAAGACAATGACCAATGACAGTTGAGATCGAAACTCGGTTGTGATGGGATATCCATATGGTTGTGATGGAATATTCAGAATAATCACCTCTTCAGCTAACAGAGACAAAGAGGCAGGTCATGGGATAATCTCGTTTATCCTTCAACATCATTCAAACCGGATATATTCGATGCCAAATATGCCACACCCCAACATTTGCAAATGTGTTGTCTGATTTTGTCCGTTCAGTCATACTCTTTATTCAGTGAAAAACAAAGCACTCCCTGCAGCAATTCGCTACAATCAGTCTCCTTGTCGTCTCGAGGATTACTCCCCTTGTGAAAATGGTTAGGGTTCAGGTTTTCCTTATGAGGGTGGGGGTCACGGACTCAATACTGTGAGTTTAGTTTTCATATTTCCATGCAACATTTTTTGGTTTTACTTTTTCCATGCACGATTTTCTCCAAACATCGATATATGTAAGGGGTTTTAACGTCATAACTGTTCTATTTTTCAAGCTATGGTGATACATTTGGCAAGAACAATAAATGAAAGTAGTGCTATGAAGCAAAAAATCTTCAGTCTAACAGTGGTAAACAAAACATGTTTTTTTAAGTAGGGATTTTTTATTCTTTTTTTATGAATTAAATGTGGTGGCACGGTGATCATGAACTGCTGCATCAATCCCTTTAAGACATCAGATAAGACATGAGATAAGACATACGATCATTCATTGTCCATACAATTAATTACAATAGATAGAACATTGTGGTTCATCTGCTCTTAAAACAACCAAAACAACATATGACAACAACCTTAAAAAAAAAAAGAGAAGAAGAACAATAAAACATACGAAGTAAGAACAGCCAAAGTACTCCAGACAGGCACGTCCGCCACATCCATACTACACACACACACACACACACACACACACACACACACACACACACACACACACACACACACACACACACACACACACACACACACACACACACACACACACTCGCA
>NC_090255.1:3049944-3057444 GCF_037325665.1 Littorina saxatilis
AAGAGCGGGGTAGTAGTTGCGCTGAGAACGATAGCACGCTTTTCTGTACCTCTCTTCGTTTTAACTTTCTGAGCGTGTTTTCAATCCAAACATATCATATCTATATTTTTTTGGAATCAGGAACCGACAAGGAATAAGATGAAAGTGTTTTTAAATTGATTTGAAAAAATTGATTTTGATCATAATCTTTATATTTTTAATTTTCAGAGCTTGTTTTTAATCCAAATATGACATATTTATATGTTTTTGGAATCAGAATATGATGGAGAATAAGATGAACGTAAATTTGGATCGTTTTATAAAAAAAAGTTTTTTTTACAATTTTCAGATTTTTAATGACCAAAGTCATTAATTAATTTTTAAGCCGCCAAGCTGAAATGCAATACCGAAGTCCGGGCTTTGTCGGAGATTACTTGACCAAAATTTCAACCAATTTGGTTGAAAAATGTGGGTGTGACAGTGCCGCCTCAAGTTTCACGAAAAGCCGGATATGACGTCATCAAAGACATTTGTCAAAAAAATGAAAAAAACGTCTGAGGATATCATACCCAGAAACTCTCATGTCAAATTTCATAAAGATCGGTCCAGTAGTTTGGTCTGAATCGCTCTACACACTCACACAGACACACACACATACACCACACCCTCGTCTCGATTCTCCCCTCTACGTTAAAACATTTAGTCAAAACTTGACTAAATGTAACAACAACAACAACAACGGGGCGGGGATGTAGCTCAGTCGGTAGCGCGCTGGATTTGTATCCAGTTGGCCGCTGTCAGCGTGAGTTCGTCCCCACGTTCGGCGAGAGATTTATTTCTCAGTCAACTTTGTGTGCAGACTCTCCTCGGTGTCCGAACACCCCCGTGTGTACACGCAAGCACAAGACCAAGTGCGCACGAACAAGATCCTGTAATCCATGTCAGAGTTCGGTGGGTTATAGAAACACGAAAATACCCAGCATGCTTCCTCCGAAAACGGCGTATGGCTGCCTAAATGGCGGGGTAAAAAACGGTCATACACGTAAAATTCCACTCGTGCAAAAAACACGAGTGTACGTGGGAGTTTCAGCCCACGAACGCAGAAGAAGAAGAAGAAGAAGAAGAACAACAACAACAACAACAACAACAACCATGAAATACATACGTGGAAAAAAATGGCTGCTACTTGTACTTCCGAAACATTTAACATCAACATATTAATTGACAATATTCCTATGACAACAAGTGTCTTCGTCTGATTGCATAATTAATACATTTTTCAAGGGATTTACATCGTATGGAGTCTCTACATCTTAACACTGAAAAATTGGCCTATTTCCAAAACTATTAAGAAATCTCATTCTCAAATCAGAATACAATGGACAGTGTAATACAAGTGGTGTCCGTTCTCTTCCACATTTCCACAAAAAAAGCAACCAGGAGCTGCGACGCAATCGCTGTACCTATTCAAATGTTCACTAATTGTAAAAACACCTAATCTAAACTGGGCTAGCGAAACTCTAAAACAATAAATGTTAACATTTCAAATATAAAGTTCAACTGCCAAAACGTCTTTAAACGTAAAATAAAAACTGTAACGATCTTTTAAACGAATTGTTTCTGCCCATTCCTGCTTAAAGATGTCCATTAATCTTAATTCAAATACGCGCATAAACATGTTTCTGTTGGAGCCAGACGAAATAAAAACCTGTTTTTGACACTATCAATCAAATATCAGATGCCCAACACTTTCTTCCGTTTCCGTCCCAATTTTGTTTATTTTTTATTTTTTTTTAACAAACATGGTAACTGTGTGTTTTCTGTTGTACACATACTTTCTCATTTACATGCGGTGCAGAAAAAACTCATTATGTTAACTTTTACATTATACAAAAGGACTAAAAATAGTCATACATGAAACTATATACGTGTCAACATGTGTAGCATCAGAATGATCATATGTTATCATATATTGATCTATTCAAAAACAATATTCGCATCAAAACATATGCCTGTCTTTACCTTAAATCAGCGACGATAAGCAATAAGTTGTTTCTAATTTTAAAAGAATTTTGTTTGCCTGTTTTGTGTGTGTTTGAAAGAAATATAATTGACTGTTGTGCTGAAATGGCTCCTGTTTGATAAAGGGAGAACCTGATCAATGTACATGCCATGTATTCAATGTGTGTTTATATCATTACATGCTGCAGACACATTTTTCTTTGCACAAACACAGGAATACTTAAAAATAATTCAAAAGAATTGTTGTACAGTCTGAAGCTTATGTCCAGCAGAGGAGATCAACAAATACAATTTGTACACATGCTGTGAAAAACAAAAAACAAAAGTGAAAAAAAAAAGAAAACAAGAAATTCCTCCGAGGTAGGAAAAACACCCCCGTCCTTACCATTCTCACTGCCACCAACTGAGAAGGTTATTTGCCTTTGACCATTAATATGTCCCTCTATAAGTCCTTGTAGAATCTTAATCCACCAATAACTCCCTAACCGTGTGTTTGACTGGTCCCAATTTTTGTAAGGACCGTCTCAGGAATGTATATAACCTGTTCACCAAGTTTGGTGACGATCGGTCCGTTCATTCCTGAGATCTATATGCGAACATAAACACACAAACAAACAAACAAACACATCGACCGAATCCTATACACACCCCTATACCGGGGGTGTCAAAACCCAACAGCAACCCCCAAGCTGAACTGAAAAGCTATAGGGCGATTTGAGACAGTTTTTTGTTAGATATATTCCCTTTAAGCGACCGAGTGGTGACTTGATCGCGTTGATCTCAATCTATCTATCGAAAGTTATTGGCAGGAAATGCGTTTTTAGATTGTCGAGATCTCAGTCCAGTTCACACAAGGATTTGACCTGGAGTCAAGCACTGGCAAAAAGCAACATGAATCAAATCATCTTTAAAGTTGACCCGCCTATGAAGTTCACTCGTGTTGGGAATTTACAGGTGAACGTCAGGTTATACGAACCTTTGTCCTTTCGTAATAAAGTTCAGAGATAAGAAAATAAAAAAATTAATAAAGATTAAAAAAAGGACTACAAAACATGGGGGGGGGGGGGGGGGAAGTAAAGGAGGTAGTTTGTAAAATGGAAACAGCAAATGAGTGTATTTGGACCAAAGATGCAAACACGTCCAATAAATAAGCTCATTGCAGTTGGGATGAAATAATTAAAACAAATAATCAACCCAAATAAGTCTTCATGTATTAGCTTCAACAGTTAGGCTGGTTTATCGCACCTTTCAATGGCGTAGGGGTGACGAATATTCAGTACGTACCTAATCAAAATGAAGTGTGTCGTGCCCGTCTTCCACGCAACCTCTATATTCACGATCTTCACGTGTGGGTCAAACAAGAGTCATCCAATCGGCATGAGCCACGTTCGCTTGAAATCAATCATCTGTGATTATAAACACACCAGGCACAGAACCAGATTTCAACACAGCCTCTCGGACTGAACAACAGACAGCACCATCTAACATTTGAATCAGACGTGAAAACATTCTCGCAACATAACTCTTCTTTCTAATTCGTGTTAAAGACAGACAGAGTCGCTGCCGCTTTGTGATTGTTGCAACATGCTGAAACTGACTTTACTTCGTCTGCTTTTCGTTCCAACACTTTGGGCTGAAGACATCATCCGACATGAAGGTGATTTATTTTACATGCGTTTGTCTCTGTGACTGCAGCTATGATAACTAATACAAACAGATGTCAAGGTTAAACTTTTATTACGTCTGATATGGTCGGGCGTGAAGTACATTCCGATTCCGCCATTTGCGTAACCGTCTTCACCGATACCGTCATCTCCGTTACCGTCTTTTCCAATACCGTCATCTCCGTTACCGTCTTTTCCGATACCGTCATCTCCTTTTCCGTCTCTTCCGATACCGTCATCTCCGTTACCGTCTTTTCCGATACCGTCATCTCCTTTAGGCCTACCGTCTTTTCCGATATTGTCATCTCCGTTACCGTCTTTTCCGATACCGTCATCTCCGTTACCGTCTTCTCCGATACCGTCATCTCCGTTACCGTCTTTTCCGATACCGTCATCTCCGTTACCGTCTTCTCCGATACCGTCATCTCCGTTACCGTCTTTTCCGATACCGTCATCTCCGTTACCGTCTTCTCCGATACCGTCATCTCCGTTACCGTCTTTTCCGATACCGTCATCTCCGTTACCGTCTTTTCCGATACCGTCATCTCCGTTACCGTCTTCTCCGATACCGTCATCTCCGTTACCGTCTTTTCCGATACCGTCATCTCCGTTACCGTCTTTTCCGATACCGTCATCTCCGTTACCGTCTTTTCCGATACCATCATCTCCTTTACCGTCTTTTCCGATACCGTCATCTCCGTTCCGGTCTTTTCCGATACTGTCATCTCCGTTACAGTCTTTTCCGATACCGTCATCTCCGTTACAGTCTTTTCCAAGTTCAAGTTCAAGTTTTATTAGTCCATAACCCCTGAGGGCATTTTGAACAATAAATACAATCAATATAATCATGATATATGCTAATATAGTAAATAAAAAGAATTAAAAAAATATGAAAAACTGTTACAGATTCTTTAAATAAAGTCCAAAATATTCTTTAGCAGATTCTTTTTCTTATTAGCAAACAACTTTTTAAATTTAAGTGCATTAGTTTTTTTCCAATAGTAAGGTAGTAACAACTCAGCACTTTCTTCTTTGAAAAACTCACAGACAAATAAATAATGGAATTCATCACCTATGTCTCGTGATACACATTTGGTTTAAGTTCTTTCTGACCTCGGGATGTTAAGATAACGTTCTTTCTGTACAGGCAAATTGTTGTTTAATGTTCTAAACTTCATCATTGAAACACATTGCTGATATGGCAGGTGTGTGACATAGTCTTCACATGCACAAATATCTTTAAACATTCGATAATTCCAAAACATTTTTTTTCTCCCAATTTCTGTAAACCATTTGTGGATATACTGGTCATACAAGCTTCTTTTTACTTTATTTTCAAACCATGCACTTGAGTATTGAACATTTTCTTGAAACGTCCAAAGGCTTGAGAGACCAATTTCATTTAAGTTTTTTTCAATAAAACATAAATAATTAGATTCAATCATCTTGTTGATATACAATTTATAAGTAAAACAATACACAATACTTGACAATTTATTTTTATGAATAGGACTAATCAGTTTATACCAATAGCAAAGCATTCTACCTTTCATATTAACATCTAGTGGATATCTTCCAAGTTCACCAAATATCATAGCATTTGGAGTTGATTTTTTTAGTTTGAAAACAATTTTATAAAAACGCAATTGAAGTTTAGTAGCAAGTTCACAGGAAGCAAAACCTACCTCACAACCGTATAGTAACATTGGAGCAATCATTTTATCGAACAGGTCAACTTGTATATCCACAGGCAGTGACAATTGTCTACAAGTACGCAAAAGAACAAACATTGCCCTTGAGGCACGATTATATAGATTCTTCTGTGCGACTGAAAATGTATTATTATAATTAATTTTAAGTCCCAAGTACATTACATCAAACACTACTTCGATTAAATTGCCATTATACGTAAACAATGGTTTATTTCTAATTTTACCTCTGGAAAAAACTATAACTTTCGTTTTGTTTACATTAATATTTAGACGCCATTTTAAACAGTATTCGTGCATTTTGTTTAAACATTCTTGCAGGTTGTTTTCAGACTCTGAGCAGATCACAGTATCATCCGCATACAGTAATAAAAACATTTGAAACAAAGCATGTACATCAGTATCATCCATTCCAACCACAATAGCCTCTCTTGACATAGATTGTAAACCATTACTGTTTTCCAACAGAAAAGGCTTTAGATCATTTAAAAATAGAGCAAAAAACAGCAGTGACAAGTTTTCCCCTTGTATAACTCCACACAAACTGGGAGAATATCCAGAGCACTCACTATTAACTTTACAATACAATACAATACAATACAATACAATAACTTTACTAATCTCTAAAAGAGAAATTGCATTGCTGAGCTTTAACGCAAGACTTGGCATTTTCGTACATATTTCTTACAGTTTTTAAAAACTTCCCATTAACATCAGAACTAACTAATTTCTCCCATAAAAATGCACGGCGAACTTTGTCAAACGCTTTGTTATAGTCTACAAATGCACAAAACAGTCGCTTTTTTTTGAGAAACAAATTTAATATACAATGCAAAGTAAAAACATGGTCTAGTGTTGAAAAACCTGTGCGGAAACCTGTTTGTTCTTGACCTAATTTTTTATTACTCTCCAAAAAGTTTGATAACCTAGCATTTAAAATTGCACTGAAAAGTTTTCCGAAGCAACTGAGTATATAGTAATTCCTCTATAATTTGTGGGGTCAGCTTGGGAGCCTTTATTTTTGTACAATGGAATAATTTCACCTACAGCCCATTGTGTTGGAACCTTTCCTGACTGCAAAACAACATTAAACAACAATACATCAATATCAATCATTCGATCATGTGACGCTTTTAAATACTCATTAATTATTTTATCCTGACAGCATGCCTTATTGTTTTTCAGCTTGTCTATACATTTGATAACTTCCTCCTTTGTAAAAGGTGCATTAAGAAATTCATTATTTGCTTCATTTAAAGGTTCATTACTATCATCCATTTCATTTTAATCACACTCTTGTAGTTTAGTGAAATGTTCGAAAAACTCATAACAAGTTGGATAGTCAGTTTTGGAATTATCTTTTTTATTTTTATTTTTATTTAGAAGATTCCAGTATGCTTTCGGGTCAGTACTTCTTAACTTTCTCAAAGTTTTAACGAACTCATTATGATACAACTTGCATTTCTTTTTTTATTGTCTTTATGTATTCTTTAAAAGCACTCTTTTTATGTTCATTGAACACATTTTTAAAGCGTCTTGCTTTGTTTTTCGCACATAAACATATTTTTCCTTTCTCTTTGCAAATTGCACTAAACCATGGTTGTTGCAGTTTGAATTTCTTTGAACGTGTCTTTTTTCATAAATTTTTGTTCTTTAATTACACCGATTTTCTCAGCAGAACAATTTAAAATATCACACATCTTATTAGTAACACTATCAACGTCATCTGTTGTCGTACTCTCACTTGTAGCTAGCATATTTTGCAATTTAGTTTCAACAGTATAAATATCATACTCATTCAGATTAACTACAAAAGCTAACTTGGTCCCATTGTTATTATCCCATTTTGGTTTTGTGTACTTGTTATCCTTTTCTCTACTTTTAGACAGCAAATCTTTTCTTCTTTTTTTTCACATCGTCTGCTAGGCAATCATTAGCGCGTACTTCATTCTGTTTTAATAAATGCAAAACAACAGGACAGTGTACGTCAGAATACATTTCACAAAATTCCATCACAGAAAAATATTTAATTTTCGAGAACAAATCTTTTGACAGGATGCAATAATCAACAACGCTCTTATCCTTACATGTGCATTTACCAACCCCTGTATCATCGCCAACTCTAC
>NC_090255.1:3059944-3087515 GCF_037325665.1 Littorina saxatilis
GCATTGATGGATTGATTGATTGGTCGATTTATATACTGGGTTATTTATCTTTCGATTTTGTTATTTTGTTGTTTATTGGTTTCCTGATTAACTGATTTATTGATTGATTCGTTGATTGATTCGTTGATTAGTAGATTGTTTTGTTGTTAGTGTGTTTGATTGCTTGTTTGATTGATCGTTTGATTTATTGATCGTTTGATTGATTGATTGATTGATTGATTGATTAATTGATTGGTTGATTGATTGATTGATCGATTGATTGATTGATTGATTAATTGATTAACTCTTTTTCCTTCCCGTGTGTACGCACGCGCGTCTGTGTGTGGTGCGGTCAGCGGGCGGGGTGTGGGGCTCTCTTGGCGCCTGGTCACCGGAGGGGTGCAAGGGCTGTGTCCAGGAACGACGGTCCGAACGGTGTCTGACCCAACACTGCGGAGATCCAGCACCCGTTCAGAGACGACGCTGCTTTCAAGACGGCGTGTGCGACGAGACGGGTATGACGAGACGGGTATGACGAGACGGGTATGACGCGACGGGAGCAACGAGACGGGTATGACGAGACGGGTATGTCGAGACGGGAGCGACGAGACGGGTATGACGAGACGGGTTTGACGAGGCGGGAGCGACGAGACGGGTATGACGAGACGGGTATGACGAGTCGGGTATGACGAGACGGGTATGACGAGACGGGTTTGACGAGACGGGTTTGACGAGACGGGTTTGACGAGACGGGTATGACGAGACAGTATGACGAGACGGGTATGACGTCAGAATTTAAAAAAAAATAAAATTGCCGTCGAAGCGGATCGAACCCGGAAAGTAAGGTGTTGCGCACCGTCAATCGGGCACTCTACCAACTGAGTTATTTTGTCGCACTGTAGTCGAGGGAGATTTTCACTTCAAATATTACACCTGAGTTCTGTAGCGTGGCGACGACTCAGTGACTCGAGTTTCCGAGTCTCTCCGTTCGTATTTGTGTACACTGTTCTCTATATCTCACTGTTCGGGGCTAGTTCAGTAACTGACCGTACGCTCCCGGTCACTTCGTATACGTTTGGAAAGCAGTATCAAGTAGCGATAATTTCAAGCGAGACCGACATTATTGATACGAAATGCAGTGACCAATCGCCGAAAGGCGCTGACGTCATTGCATGAAAGGTTTTACCAAAATCCTCTATTCTCGATGACATACTAAGGAGTTAGTTCGGGAGAAGGACGATGGAAAAGGACGATCTATGGACGGTTTATCATATAAAGGGAAGCAAGCGGTTAAAACGGGCGTCGATAGAACCAATGAACAGTAATGTTAACTTGTAGTATTGCATTCACTTGTGGGTAAGATGGTTCAGGGACTGGGGGTAACATAGGCGAGTCGTGTAAGCATTTGTTTTTCTTGTTTTATATATTGTGTGTGCGACGCGACGGATATATGCTTCTTGTATTAACTTTCTTTGTAATAATTGTACATTTTTAAAATATTTTTTATATATATTGTGTGTGCGACGAGACGGGTTTGCTCCTTGTATCGACTCTCTTTGTAAAATTTTGCATGTTTCATTATTTTATTTATTGTGTGTACAAAGAAGAAGTTGTATTACTTGCTTGGAAGTTGTTCTGTTCTTGTTGGTTAACCGTCAGGCCTATATTAGGCGAATATGCGTTGATAGATACCCGCAAAAATGATGGCCATGGTCACCAGTGTGACAAATGGATTTGTACATAGTTCAGTCTAAAAATTGTTTAACAATTATGTACAGATTGGCTTGCCATACTTTTGGTTCTGCATGAGTGTAGATATCACCTGTTGAAATGAGGTGACCTGTTTTTGCAAAGTATATGTTCATTGGCTACTGAGTTGTGGGATTGACCAATGAGAGAGGAGATTGCTAACAGGAAGGTAGCCATGTTGGATAGTATCAAGTAGAGCATTACAGACAGTTGAAGAATACAGACGTGCTCTGTTTATGTCTCCACGTTTGGTCGTAATGTTGCTCACCAAACATTGAGGTCGAATGCTGCACGACTCGTGTTGTGGAAGGATCATGTGTGATTCTATGCTGTGAATATACAGGTATTTATTGAATTGTATTTTGCTCAGTAATCTTGACTTGTTGAAATGACTGTTAGAGTCATGTTGTAAATTGGGTTGGAAAAGCGTGAGCTGTTGTCAGCCATTTTGAAAAGGAATGTTGGTATGTTCTTTTGTAATGAAGTCATTTGTGAATGAGCTGTTGTAAATACTGCAACAGCAAAAGCTAGTTGACGGATGAATGAATAGTATTGAGAAAGAATGGAAGTATTATTTTGTGGAGAGGTTTATCTAAGAATTGAGACTTACGGTAGCATTAACTTTTTACACAGCACCCCGATGGAGTGAGGATGCACTCGGCTGCGGGAGAGAGGGAAGAGACTAGGATCCCCCCCTTGGCGCCACGGATCAGTTGACTGTGGGCGCAAGGTTGTATTGAGCATCCCCTCCTTGGCGCCACGGATCGGTAGATTGTGGGCGCAAGGTTGTAACAGCCCTGGAATTCTGGAACCCGGTGGGACCCCACCCCATATCAGCGTGAGCTGTATTTTGCCATAGGTGTGATATGGATCCAGTGAATGTACCCGCTGATATGTGTGTAGTCACTGAATTTGTGAATTACCACTGAAGACTACGTACCATGTGAAATGGGCGTAAAGTGATACTGTGTTAACAGGAAACATAATCAATAGAAGGATTGTGTGAGACGAGGACTTCGTCAAGGGAGAGACAGTTATTCTTCCACGTGTTATTCAAGCTATTATTATTTTTCTACGTGAATGCAAGAGATTTGTTGATGGCATGAGAGACAACATATTTGTATTTTTGTGTTGATGTTTTGAATATAAGTACGAGGGCAAAGGGCAGTAACGTGTTAAGACTTTGTGCCTAGTTTGAGTGCTGTGTGCGTGTGAGAAGGAGTGATTTGGTAAACAGAGGAACATGCATTTTCTGATACAGTAACAAATACACACAGACACTTACACGAAAAACCCTCCGTAACAACCAGCTTATTTGGATGAGAAACAAGGACTAACCCCCACCCCCCCCCCTCTTATTTAGGGCGAGGGCCAGATGTAAAAAAGCAGAACACTGCTTACTCTATATCTCTCGTTAAATGAAGAAGTGTCACTGTCATTGTCATTGTCACTGTCACTGTCATTGTCATTGTTATTGTCTTTGCAGATCGGATCAAAATCCACATGGAACGGGTCAACGCGGCTCGTTGTCGCGCCAAGATACAGTGAACGTGACGTCTGTGAAGCTGTTTCAAGTGTGGGGGCCCAGCAAGGCAGTCTGGTTTACAGGCCTCACGGATGTCAAGTACACGGAGAGCGATCTTCTAGCGCAGGCGACGGCGGGGTTCAACGGAGGAAGGTATCACTTTCAACGTAAAGCCCTACACAAGGCTTTGAAAACGAACGGATAAGGGACGTAACGCCTTAGTCATATTACAGTTGAAAATTCAAAGCGGGTCGGCTTCACTCAATTTCTTGGCATCAGAGGCTTGACATAAATTAGGAAAACAAATGGTTGGACCCATCATGGACCAACTAAAACGCTGTAGGGCAGAATTAATATTTTGATGGTATTTTTGAACGTTCTCAGCGTCACTGCAGGAAGTGGCGTTCTCAGCGTGCAGAAAGTGTATCAACAACGAAAATCTGTGCATCTTTGAATGAATCGAAACTCACGAGACTTACCATTTTGATGTGCACTAAGTTACTTCCTCACAGAAGTCAAATACAGCTATATGCTCTTTGTTTAATGCCTGCATGCTTTAAATGTATGAAGACACCCCCCCCCCCCCCTCTCTTACCCCGACCCACTAACACACACGAATTGTTTTTGTTAAAAAACCACATTTATTTTCTCTTGTAGCGCGACGTTTCTAGGTCTAGGATTGACTGTTCAAGAAATGTTGCGTTGTATATTACAAGAGAAAGTTGTTAATCATAGGGGTTATATTGTCACATACAGATTCACAGAGAAGGTTGTTAATGATAAGGGTTATAATGTCACATACACATTCACAGAGAAGTTTGTTAATGATAAGAGTTATAATGTCACATACAGATTCACAGAGAAGGTTGTTAATGATAAGGGTTATATTGTCACATACAGATTCACAGAGAAGGTTGTTAATGATAAGGGTTATATTGTCACATACAGATTCACAGAGAAAGTTGTTAATGATAAGGGTTATATTGTCACATACAGATTCACAGAGAATGTTGTTAATGATAAGGGTTATATTGTCACATACAGATTCACAGAGAAAGTTGTTAATGATAAGGGTTATATTGTCACATACAGATTCACAGAGAAGGTTGTTAATGATAAGGGTTATAATGTCACATGCAGATTCACAGAGAATGTTGTGCAAGCTAACGGGGGAGTCGACCCGGATATTCCCAGCGATCCTCAACTGTGTTCCTGCACCGACAACTGCAGGGAATACTACACCTTCACTGTTGACCCTGTAAGGGGAGCTGACGCTTCAAGACTCGCGTGTGTGTGTGTGTGTGTGTGTGTGTGTGTGTGTGTGTGTGTGTGTGTGTCTGTGTCTGTGTTAGTGAGTGTGTGTATGTTTGTGCGTGCGTGGGTGTGTTTATGTATGTGTGTGCGTGTGTATGTGTCTGTGTTAGTGTGTGTGTATGTGCGGGTGTGTGTGTATGTGTGTGTATGTGTGTCTGTGTGTGTGTCTGTGTGTGTGTCTGTGTGAGTGTGTGTGTGTGAGTGTGTGTGTGTGTTTGTGCGTGCGTGGGTGAGTGTATATGTATGTGTGTGCGTGTGTATGTGTCTGTGTTAGTGTTAGTGTGTGTGTATGTGCGGGTGTGTGTGCATGTGTATGTGTGAGTGTGTGTGTGTGTGTATGTGTGTGTGTGTGTGTGTGTGTGTGTGTGACTGTGTCTGTGTATGTGTCTGTGTCTGTGTCTGTGTTAGTGAGTGTGTTTGTGTGTGTGTGTGTGTGTGTTTGTGCGTGCGTGGGTGAGTGTATATGTATGTGTGTGCGTGTGTACGTGTCTGAGTTAGTGTTAGTGTGTGTGTGTACGTGCGGGTGTGTGTGTGTGTGTGTGTGAGTGTGTGTGTGTGTGTGTGTGTGTGTGTGTGTGTGTGTGTGTGTGTGTGTGTGGCAGGGTGAGTGCATGTGTGTCGGAGCGCGTGTACGTTAGAATCAAACGGAGCGCGGGCGGGGAAAAAGTGATATTTGTGAGTTTTAAAACAATAATATCGTTTCTGTTGTTGTTGATGTTGTCGTTGTGGATGGTGATGGTAATGGAGGTGCTACTTAATTCTGCTGCAGCCATAGGCGTTATTCTAAGACCACAACCTGTTTGGAATTGTTATTTGTTTGAAGGTCACACTAAACGACGAAGGTGTTTATGCATGTGTAATTGACCCCAGAGGAGGCACTGGTGGCTTCGACTACGCGGCCAGACTGAGTTTCAGTGGCGACTGCCCAGGGCCAAGCAGAGGTCAGTGACCACAACAGTGTGTATGTCGTGCACAATTCAAGGAGTTGCCGAATTAGCAGAATCTCAAACATAGAGAGAGAGAGAGAAAGAGAGAGAGAGAGAGAGAGAGAGAGAGAGAGAGAGAGAGAGAGAGAGAGAGAGAGAGAAAGAGAGAGAGAATTTCAAGCAGCAGGGCGGAAAATTGAGAACCGTGTCTTGTCGAATTGAAGTGTCATCAGACAGGAATTGTCTCTTGCCTAATTGGCATTGTTTACTCCATGTGCAGAAATTGTGAGGGACGAGAACTGCGAACAAGTCTGCTTTGAGGTAATTATCTTATCTTTGCATATTATGCAGACAAACGAACAAACCCACAAAGACAAAATATTCACGTGAACCAATACCATTTCATGTAGTCAATGTTTTGGCCTGAAACTAAAACAAGTCGCGTGAACCGATACCATTTCATGTAGTCAATGTTTTGGCCTGAAACTAAAACAAGTCGCGTGAAGCGATATAAAGACATTTAGTCAAGATCAACACCACAGACCAATCAATCGCCGAGACTACTACTTTTAAAGCTTCCAAAAAGGCAATCTATTTGGTTGAACATGAGATTGTCAAAGTGCCGCCTCAGGAAAAGCCGCATTATGAGGACATTGAAGATGGTTATTTTGTTTTATTTTGTAAACGTGTCTTGGAATATTATCTGCAAACATTCACATGCAAAGATCAAAATAGACCTGTTTCGTAGTTTTCTTAGAATAACACACACACACACACACACACACACACACACACACACACCCACACACACACACCACACACACACCACACAGTGTGGTGTGTGTGGTGTGTGTGTGTGTGTGTGTGTGTGTGGAGTAATTTAACTTCTTGAATTTAGCATCTTACTTCCCTTACGACCAACACTTGATTATGGAAGTATCTTAAACATTTACCTGTTCACTGTAGACATGTCCATGTAACTTTACTTACACAGATAATAGCCCCAAAACCCTTTTTATATTTAGTCAAGTTTTGACTAAATATTTTAACATCGAGGGGGAATCGAAACGAGGGTCGTGGTGTATGTGCGTGTGTGCGTGCGTGTGTGTGTGCGTGCGTGTGTGTGTGTGTGTAGAGCGATTCAGACTAAACTACTGGACCGATCTTTATGAAATTTGACATGAGAGTTCCTGGGTATGAAATCCCCGAACGTTTTTTTCATTTTTTTGATAAATGTCTTTGATGACGTCATATCCGGCTTTTCGTGAAAGTTGAGGCGGCACTGTCACGCCCTCATTTTTCAACCAAATTGGTTGAAATTTTGGTCCAGTACTCTTCGACAAAGCCCGGGGTTCGGTATTGCATTTCAGCTTGGTGGCTTAAAAATTAATTAATGACTTTGGTCATTAAAAATCTGAAAATTGTAAAAGAAAATAAAAATTTATAAAACGATCCAAATTTACGTTTATCTTATTCTCCATCATTTGCTGATTCCAAAAACATATAAATATGTTATATTCGGATTAAAAACAAGCTCTGAAAATTAAATATATAAAAATTATTATCAAATTTTTTTTTCGAAATCAATTTAAAAACACTTTCATCTTATTCCTTGTCGGTTCCTGATTCCAAAAATATATAGATATGATATGTTTGGATTAAAAACACGCTCAGAAAGTTAAAACGAAGAGAGGTACAGAAAAGCGTGCTATCCTTCTCAGCGCAACGAATACCCCGCTCTTCTTGTCAATTCCACGTGCACTGCCTTTGCCACGGGCGGTGGAGTGACGATGCTACGAGTAAACGGTCTTGCTGCGTTGCGTTGCGTTCAGTTTCATTCTGTGAGTTCGACAGCAACTTGACTAAATATTGTATTTTCGCCTTACGCGACTTGTTACATTTAGTCAAGTTTTGACTAAATGTTTTAACATAGATGGGGAATCGAAACGAGGGTCGTGGTGTATGTGTGTGTGTGTGTGTGTGTGTGTGAGTGTGTGCGTGCGTGTAGAGCGATACAGACCAAACTACTGGACCGATCTTTATGACATTTTACATGAGAGTTTCTGGGATTGATATCCCCGAACGTTTTTTTCTTTTTTTGGATAAATGTCTTAGATGACGTCATATCCGGCTTTTCAGAAAGTTGAGGCGGCACTGTCACGCTCTCATTTTTCAACCAAATTGGTTGAAATTTTGGTCAAGTAGTCTTCGACGAAGCCCGGACTTCGGTATTACATTTCAGCTTGGTGGCTCAAAAATTAATTAATGACTTTGGTCATTATTACATTAAAAATCAGAAATATGTAAAAAAAAATAATTATAAAACGATCCAAATTTACGTTCATCTTATTCTCCATCATTTGCTGATTCCAAAAACATATAAATATGTTATATTTGGATTAAAAGCAAGCTCTGAAAATTAAATATATAAAAATTATTATCAAAATTAAATTGTAGAAATCAATTTAAAATCACTTTCATCTTATTCCTTGTCGGTTCCTGATTCAAAAAACATATAGATATGATATGTTTGGATTAAAAACACGCTCAGAAAGTTAAAACAAAGAGAGGTACAGAAAAGCGTGCTATCCTTCTCAGCGCAACTGCTACCCCGCTCTTCTTGTCAATTTCACTGTCTTTGCCGTGAGCGGTGGACTGACGATGCTACGAGTATACGGTCTTGCTGCGTTGCATTGCGTTCAGTTTCATTCTGTGAGTTCGACAGCTACTTGACTAAATGTTGTATTTTCGCCTTACGCGACTTGTTTCTTTTGTTTTCGATTCATGACTTTGATCCAGCTTTTCATACTATTAGCGACGGCACAGGCACGAACTTACTTTAAAATAAATGTGATTAAAAATGTTGGTAGAACTTTTTTGAACGTATTCAGTACTACGGGATTGCAGTTTAGCTTAGAAGTTTGAAAATGAATTGATTAGTTTGCGTATTAAAATTATGATTTAAACCGATATTGCCGCCTGTTTGTGCGATGTGTGCTGCAGAAGTACGTGGCTACGAGCTACAGCTACGAGACCGAAGCCACCATCGACTACTGCGACCAATTTTGCGCGAGGGATGACGAATCCGTCTATTATTATATGGATTAGCTGATTTCCGGTTCGCCTGAAACATGTGTTTCGCGATCTTCACAACTGTTTAATATGTTGAAAAGGACAGAATAAGTTTGTCAAAATAACACCTGATTCAATTTGCATTTTCTTCCACCCCAAAGTCCTTCTGATATTTATCCACAAGTCGTCTTGTAATGAATACAATAATTCTCCTGTCCAAGCGTCCGTACAAGTTCAAATAAAAATACAGGCCAGCTTTGTTGCAACATGTGTCGTACGTACAGGGGGCTGTGTGTAACTAGTGACGTCACTGCTGTCAGGTCTGACCAGTTTGAAGGTCTATACACTCAAAAGGGTGCTATTGTTCTTCTGTTCTATTCCTTTCCAATTCCTTTCCTATCTTACCTCAGAAAAAATATAATGAGATTGATTTGATGAATCAATCAATATTTGAAATAATGATCTAATATCTCCGAGGACCCATGTTTAAACGAAATTCACATACTGGCAGTACAATATATGTAAATGAAGAATATATAATAGAACACAGACTGCTAAAGCTTGTTTTACAAAAGAGTCTTTTGTATATAATAGGTCGATGCACCCTGTCTTAATAAATGTTGTTGCAGTTGAATTTCATCACCTTTTCTTTGTCTGTTAAGTGTGTGTGTGTGTGTGTGTGTGTGTGTGTGTGTGTGTGTGTGTGTGTGTGTGTGTGTGTGCATGTGTGTGCGTGTGTAAATGTGTGTGTGTGTGTGTGTGTGTATGTGTGTGTGTTTGGTTGTGTGCATGTGTGTGTGTGTGTGTGCGTGCGTATGTGTGTGTGTGTGTGTGCGTGCGTATGTGTGTGTGTGCTTGTGTGTGTGCGTGTGAGTGTGTGTGTGTGTGTGTATGTGTTGGCCTACTTCTACGGACTATTTCTACATTACACACCCGTGTTCCGCGGACCCAAGAATTCAGCGGACGTCCGCTGAATTTGTTATGGCTGAATCACGTTCACACAGCCAATCTGGAGACCCCCTCCAAAGGACCGCCAAAACTGCGATTTGTCCGCAAAAGTCGTAATATTCAATCTTCGTGTGTTAACCTTAATACAAATCAAGCTTTGGCCTCTCAGCTGTGAAGTGTTGTTGATTGGTTTTCACATCTACTTATTATCACTAGTTAAATGAACAATCAGGGCACTCTGCTAATTACAAATCTGCTTTATTTTTTCTTCTAAACCGATTAGTGGGGTCTTTTGGTGCTAGTCCTTGGAAGTGCCTGTAAACAACACTGTGTGTGTGTGTGTGTGTGTGTGTGTGTGTGTGTGTGTGTGTGTGTGTGTGTGTGTGCGCACAATCAACGTGTTTATGAACAAGCGAACAAACAAACAAACATACGAACAAACACGCAAGCAAGCAAACAATGATTTATAGAGGCAAACGCGAAAAATTAGCAAACTGACAAACAAAATAAATCAAAACAGACATTACACAAGATATATGACTAAGTGCCAAAAGGTGCGCACGAAAAGCGGACAAAGGGGCTAAAAAATAAAAGTTGACAAACAAGACTGATATTGTGATTTTTGCTAAGACAACAGATGTTGGAACCCAATTATGAAAAGAGAAGACAAATGCACTCAAATTATTTCACAAATAACGGGAATTTTGTTCGTTATATTATTCAACATGGCACTGAGACGTAGCATTCAGGTTATCTCGCACGTTTCTGAAGCTAGGGCTTTGAAACTTGGCACACTACCAAAGTATGGTGACCCCCAGATATGGTACAGATCACATTGAATTTCAAGGTCACAGCTAGGTTAAATTTCCTTTCCAAACTGGACAATTGTCGTTGTACGTCTTGCATGTTTTAAAGCTAGATCAGTTAGACTTTACATACTTTACATACTTTCAGAATTTTGATGAAATCTTAACAAAAGTGACCACCTGGTTAATCTTTCTAAAATGTCAAGGTCACATTGGGGTCACATCTGGTTCAAAATTTGGAATAGTGTCAATTTATTCAGCGCGTTTATAGCACAAACTTTGAAAATACAGACATTTTAAGTGTATGATGACCTCTACACGCGATTACAGTTTAGGTTGAAAAGGTCAAGGTCACAGCAGGGTTGAGTTGAGGTCAAACATAAAGATTTGTCATTGAGGATTTCTCGTATAGTTTTGAAGCTAGGGCTTTGAAACTTGGCACACTTCCAAGGTTTAATGACCCCCTTGTGTGGCGCAGGTCGCATTAAACCTCATCAAATTCAAAGGTCACAGTAAGGTGTACAATTGCTTTCCAAATTGGAAAATGTTTGTTGTCTTACATGTTTTAAAGCTAGAAACATTACACCTTAGCCAACTTTACATACTTTTAGAATGTTGATGACATTTAAAAAGAAAGTGACCTGGTTAATTTTTGTCAATTTCAAGGCTATAGCGGAGTCAGGTTTGGTTCAAAATTTGGAATATTTTCATTTCGTCAATGCGTTTATAGCACGAGCTGTGAAAATGCACACATTTCTAGAGTATGCTGTTCTTTATTTAAATTGTATTAGTGAGTATTTCTACGCACATACCCTCTCCTATTTGGGGAGGCTCATGGCGTTTACAATATGCCGTGTGAGATGGAATTTTTTACACATTATATCACGCATTCACATCGGCCAGTAAATCTCAAGCGTGTTAGGCAAGTATATACTTTTCACGGCCTATTATTCCAAGTCACACGGGTGGACATTTTTATTATATATGTCTATACAATTTTGCCAGGAAAGACCCTTTTGTCAATCGTGGGATCTTTAACGTGCACACCCCAATGTAGTGTACACGGGACCTCGGTTTTTCGTCTCATCCGAAAGACTAGCACTTGAACCCACCACCTAGGTTAGGAAAGGGGGGAGAAAATAGCGGCCCGACCCAGGGTCGAACACGCAACCTCTCGATTCCGAGCGCAAGTGCGTTCCACTCGGCCACCCAGTCCCTGTCTTTACACTGTCTAGTCTTTATAAAGTCTTGTTGAAAACGCCAAACATCAATGTCACAGGGGGGTCTTGTTGAGGTCAAAAATATAAATGTGTCATTGAGGTTATCTCGCATGATTTTGAAGCTAGGGCGTTGAAACTAGGCACACTACCAAAGTTTGATGACCCCCAGGTATAATGCAAGTCACATCAAACCTCCTCAAATTTCAAGGCCACAGCAAGATTAAAGTTTCTTTCCAACCTGGACAATTGTCATAGTCTTGCATGTTTTAAAGCTGGATCCATTACATTTTACACACTTTCAGAATTTGATAAAATCTTTTACAAAAACAGTGACCTCCTGGTTGATGTTTGTCAAATTTCACGGTCACAGCAGTGTCCCATCTGGATCAAAATTAGAAAAACTGTTAAATTCTTCCCACGCGTTTTATAGTGTATGATGTTCTCCACGCATGGTGAAAGTCTGGTTGATAAAGTCAAACGTCAAGGTCACAGCGGGATTGTGTTGAGGTCCATAATATAAATGTGTCATTTTCACTAATGCCTTATACCTCTGAAACGTCACAGGCTCCAAAGGTTTGATGCTGTTTGGTTTATGATAAAAGTGATGCCAACTTTCATGATACGTGAAGCTTTCAGAGGGGTCAATTTGGAGTCACACAAACAGAGAAAATCGTTATGCGACTCACTTTTGCCATACGGAATATAGATAAGAACCAAACTATGAGTTGTTCGAGCTCACTTGACATTAAAGAAAGTGACGATTTGATCATTGTTGATCCGATCTCAAACCTGTTGTGACCTAGTTATATAACCAGGATCAACCAGACAAGACTTCGATGTCCTGAAGTAGTCAAACCTCAAAACAGTTGGAAGTATCCAAGATGTAAGCACCATACACTTTTCAAACAATATTTTTTGCTTTGTTACAAAATATTGACCACACTGTGACCTTGAAACTTGAAACAGATCAAGTAGACTTTGGTTTTGGTAGGAACAGAAGTTTAATAAAGTTATATTTTTACATGTTTTACCCAAACCATACCCCTAGGTCGACCAAACTTGGTTCATGTTTGAAGGTCATCGAATCCTATAGAAGCGAACGAGATGTCAATGGTCTAGCTTTTAAAATCTTCAAGAAATTAATAATTTTTCCATATTTTGATTCGAACATCACTTTGTTGTGACCTTGACATTTCACAAACGTCAACCAGACTTTGGTCACGTCAGAAGGGGCATTCAACCCTAGAAATGGTTAGAGTGTAAACTCTAGTTTTAATAATGTTCAAAACATTGATAATTTTCCCTGACCCTGAAATTTGACTTTGGTCAACCAGACTTGGGTCATGTTTGGAAGAGCTCAAGCTCTAGATCTACAAAGATGCACATGTGTTTAAGTTCTAGCCTCAGAAATATAAATACGAGCTAGTGACTATAACGTAGCCACGTTTTGAAGCTTAAAAGGAATCAACTTTGTGATTAGAATGATTATTATCTCACGAGTGTCTCTCTCACGTATGTAGGATACAAAAAAGTTATCACTATATGAGTAAAACGACATTCAAGTTTGCGGTTATGGAGATGAACCATAACGTTATCAGTGAAGCCACAAGTGAATGAAATACTACAAGTTTACATCACTGTTCATTGGCTCTATCGACGCCTGTTTTTAACCGCTTGCTTCCCTTTATATAATAAACCGTCCATAGATCGTCGTCCTCCCGAACAAAATCCTTTGTATGTCTTCGAGAATCGAGGATTCTGGGTAGGGAAATCCTTTCATGCAATGACGTCAGCGCCATTCGGCGATTGGTCAATGCCGTTCGTAGCCAGTCAACAACATAGTGTCGGTCACGCTTGAAATTATTGCTACTTGGTATTGCTTTCAAAACTTATACGAAGTGAACGGGAGCATAGGGTCAGTTGTTAATTTAACTTGCCTCGAACAGTGAGATAAAGAGAACAGTACACAAATGCGAACGGAGAGACTCGGAAACTCGAGTCGAGTCAATATTGATCGCCACGCTCGAGAACTTAAGTGTAATATTTGAAGTTAAAATCTCCCTCGCCTACCGTGCGACAGAATTGCTCAGTTGGTAAAGCGCCCGATCGCTTTTCCTCATATTGGTGTTCGCTGCTTCGAATCTCTTTGACGGTAGTTATTATTATTAATTTTTTTAATTTTCATTTAAATTTCCTGAACTCTAGATTCTTGTATTCTATTCATTTTCTGTATTCCAAACGTGTTTGATGATGTGATTAATCGAAATAATCATACAGTTGCATTACTTAGTAGTAATACTTCCAGCGGACAATTTCCCACATGCTTTTTTATGTATCAAGCACAACAAACATTCTTAATTAGCACTATTAGGCTTACCTGTCTTTTGATAAGTAAACTACTTTTTCTTAGTCGTGGCTTAATATCCTAAAGGTAAGGCTGAATAACACAGTTCTCTCATGATACTCTCTGGGGGATCGACATTTCACAAAATCCAAAAAGCCCCCCCACCCCCCCACCTCCACCACCCCCCCTCATCTGGCACCCACTAAACCAAAAACAAACAAACACAGGATGAAAGAAAACGGAAGACTGCAGTGTACCTCGTTTACACTGCCACACACAAATGCGTTCGCTATAATGATATTTAGGATCTCTAAAACCTTCAAAAAAAGAAAGGCTAAAATAATAATAAAAAAATAAAAAGCATTGAATTTGAAGTGGCTTCCTCTGTTTTGTCTGAGGTTGTGTCTGAGGACACATAACGACGACACAAACCACGTGTGTCTTAAGAGACAACAAGACAAGAACGGTGTATTTTCATAAAAGCTTTTTAAAAGAGTTTTGATCCATGTTGAACGTGGGCGTAATATCGCGAAGAACGATGTAGAGAGGGGAAGGGGAGTAACTGATGTTGTGCACTCTAGCGTTTTGGCTATCAGTTGTTCCCCTTGCAATCGTGAACTTCACTGAACACGTTATGGTTTATCTCTATAACAACAACATTGAATGTAATTTTACTCATATACTAATAACTTGTTATCTCTTTTGTTATTTCTGTTTTGATTTCTTGTGTTTGTTATCGTGTTCATGCGCTTGCCTGGCTTTATACATGTGTGTTTTCATTGTTCGTTTGTTTTTTTCGTTTATTTGTTTTTGTCGATTGTTTGAAAACTCGTTGGTTGTTATAAGTTACAGCTTGCAGGATACACATGTACAATGATACGCACACACACACACACACACACACACACATACACATACATACACACACATACACACAGACACACACACATACACACACACACACACACGCATACACACACACACACACACATACACACACACACACACATGCACACGCACACAAACACACATACACACACACATGCACACACATACAAACACATCCACACACACACACACACACACACACAGACACACATATATATACACACACACACACACACACACACACACACACACACACACACATACACACACACACACACACACACACACACACACACACACACACACACAAACTAACACATAAGGTGAAAGCCGCAGTCAAGAAAGCTTTCTACTAGGGCCAACAGAGAAGGTCTAGGTCTGTCAATAAAGAAGTGGCCTTGGATATTTGAAATATCCCAGGGTCACAGCGAAAGCCTCAGGCCTTGGAAACACGAATACATGCTTGCAAAAATATGAAGCCCGGGTGTCCGTTCGGCCAACAGCCAATAAAGTAACCATTGCAGCACTGACCCAATACGACCCAACCCGGTCCCTAGCCCATTTCAGGTCTCCTCTAGCAGCCGGCAGCCAACTGTCTACACCCCCCCCCCCCCTGCATTTGTATTTGTATACAAAGCCGGGTTTTCCCGTGTAACATGCCCCTAATGGCTTTGCCGTGAGGGCGTAACACTTACATTTTCTCATTTAAAACTGTGCATGACTCAGAGGCACACTTTTGCTCCCAGTACCATCTTAGATCTGGACTAGGCGTTAACATGAGAAAAGACCACTCCATCAATTGGTCACACACAGAATCTAAAGTGATCGTCATTTAAACTAGAAAATGGACATCATATGTTCACGTGTTTAATGCTGCGGTAAGGACGTTATTTACATACCGAGCAAACCGTCCAATTCTGTATGGCATTTATAACACAATCTTGTGAATATTATGCAAACAAGGAAAGCAATATTACAATAACGTTTCCAATGCTGCAGAAAGGAAGTTGTGTACTTGGTTTACTCGTGTTATTATTCATTTTTCTTTGTACTGTACACACGTTTCAGACAAAAACAACATATTATCTGTATTGTTGAGCAAAATATGACATTTTACACGGATCGAGACAGTCAGTGTTCCTCTTTGTTTGTTTTTGTTTGTTTGTTTGCTTAACGCCCAGCCGACCACGAAGGGCCATATCAGGGCGGTGCTGCTTTGACATATAACGTGCGCCACACACAAGACAGAAGTCGCTGCACAGGCTTCATGTCTCACCCAGTCACATTATTCTGACACCGGACCAACCAGTCCTAGCACTAACTCCATAATGCCAGACGCCAGGCGGAGCAGCCACTAGATTGCCAATTTTAAAGTCTTAGGTATGACCCGGCCGGGGTTCGAACCCACGACCTCCCGATCACGGGGCGGACGCCTTACCACTAGACCAACCGTGCCGGTAGTGTTCCTCTGAGACCGCGCTAGCTGTCGAGGTGAACAATGACTGTGCAAATAACATCGATCGCGTCTGGTTAGAATTCCTTTTAGTTTTTATGATTGAACGCACACAAACATGCACTATTTTGTTGTCTCCGCTGGGCGACTAAAATATGCATTTTTGTCGGCCTCTGACGTCACATGACTCAAAGAGGGGAAATCCTATGTTCAATGGATACATAGAACGATAACAAGCAGATTGCTTGTGGACAAGTTCTAAAAATGATAAGCATACACATTCACAATTTCAAAACATGGCGAACAAGTAATAGAGAGGGGGAGAGAGAGAGAGAGAGAGAGAGAGAGAGAGAGAGAGAGAGAGAGAGAGAGAGAGAGGAGAGAGAGAGAGAGAGAGAGGGGGGGGAGGGGAGAGAGAGAGAGAGAGAGAGTGAGAGAGAGAGAGAGAGAGAAAGGGGAGAGAGAGAGAGAGAGGGGGAGAGAGAGAGAGAGAGAGAGACAGGGGGAGAGAGAGAGAGAGAGAGGGAGAGAGAGAGAGAGAGGGAGAGAGAGAGAGAGAGAGAGAGAGAGAGAGAGAGAGAGAGAGAGAGAGAGAGAGAGAGGGGGGGGAGAACTCAGAACTCAGAACGGTGTATTGTACTAAGGCCACGGACACATATACAAACCAAGGGGAATGGGGGAAGAACAAAAACAGAAACAACACAACAACGACCACAACCTTGAAATAAATACGTGAAAAACATTACTGCTACTTGAACTCCAAAACCTTTAAACACCAACGTATTCATTTACAATACACCTATGAAAACTATTGTCCTCGTCTGATTGGATGATATATACATTTTGCAAGGGATCTACACAGTATGGAGTCTCTACATCTTAATACTGAAGAAAGTGGCATACTTCCGAAAGTATTAAGAAATCTCATTCTCAAATCAGAATACAATGGACAGTGTAATAAAAAAAGTGGTGTTCATTCTCTTCCACATTTCCACAGTAAGAGCTGCAACGCAATCGCTCTACCTTTTCAAATTTCCATTAATTGAATAAATGTACAATAACGACTGTAACGATCTTTTAGACAAATTGTTTTTTCCACTCCTGCTTAAAAATGTCCAATAATCCTTTTTTTACTTTTTTCTTTTGTTGTTGTTGTTGTTGTTGTTGTTGTTGTTGTTGTTGTTGTTGTTGTTGTTGTTGTTGTTAACGCTTTGATGGTTTAATGTCTTTAATATCGACATAAACAAACAAAAAACACAATCAAAAATACATAAAAACAACAACAAAACAAAAAAGTTGTATGTGGGGGAATGGGACAAAATCGAAATGATCGAAACGATCCCGCGCGGTATGTACAAGTGATGCATATCATGGATATCATGGAGAGAGGGGGACAGAGAGAGAGAGAGAGAGAGAGAGAGAGAGAGAGAGAGAGAGAGAGAGAGAGAGAGAGAGAGAGAGAGAGAGAGAGAGAGAGAGAGAGAGAGAGAGAGAGGGGGAGAGAGAGCGAGAGAGAGAGAGAAAGAGAGAGAGGGGGAGAGAGAGGGAAAGAGAGAGCGAGAGAGGGGGAGAGAGAGAGAGAGAGGGAGGGAGAGAGAGAGAGAGAGAGAGAGAGAGAGAGAGAGAGAGAGAGAGAGAGAGAGAGAGAGAGAGAGAGAGAGAGGGAGAGAGAGAGAGAGAGAAAGAGAGAGAGAGACAGAGACAGAGAAAGAGAGAGAGTTGTGTACTTGCTTAACAACCTTCTTGTGCTGAAATAAGTTTGCCGCTGTGTCAGCCAGGAAATACTATTGTTACTGTCTGAAACACAGTATAAACTTGACAGCATTTCATTTCAAAATAATTACCAATAATTTCCGCGAATGAAGTATTTGTGCTGCTACACCAGGAAACAGAAATATCATCATCGCCAACAGGGTTGTTACGGTCCTACAAAGACGCTGAATGATAGTACTGGATCAAACTTCCGTAGCAAACCTTTTGGTGATATATTTACACGCATTGTATATACAAAAGGCCTTCGATAACTGCAGGAAGACTATTACGTATGAACATTTTTATTGCCGTGGTTTATTTTTTTACGACAATGGGTTTTTGGTTTCCTTGTTTGCATGACGACCATTTCAACTACAAAGCAAAACACACCCGTTTGCATTTAGATGACTATGTATTTTACCAATTTTGCAAATAAGGGTTACCTAATTACTATATAGCATCAGGAAGGCTTTCGGCGGTACTATGTTAATGCCCACTCCCTACCCCTACCCCCCCCCCCCCCCCCCGGAGTAAAGAACAGCTTTATTCTGCTACTGTATTCATGAAAACCCGAAGGCAAGCATCACGCTGCCTTGTTTTTTGAGGAACACATTTTTACACGAATGGAGCTATCAATTTTGCATCAAAATGAGTTTAGAATTTGACCAACATATTCTTCATATGAGGTAAAATATATTTTCATAGTGACAAATAATTGATTGATCAGCAAGTAGATGACTTTTTTTAATGCGGCACCGCCAATTCCTTCTTTCAATCTACTAGAATACCTACGAAAAGATGTGTGTTTTGTGTTCTTTAATTTATTTATAAATGTTGTTTTACTCCTGTGGCTACAATCGAGCACATTGCATTGTATTCTTTCACAAAACGTTATATGCTATATCCACACGCCTATTCGGTGGTTACAGAATATTCTGTAACCTGTACATTTGATGCAATTCCCTGCTGACATAACGATTACATCCAATTTAAAACACATTTCATCTAGTTTGCATTTGAATTACTACGCAATTCACCTTCATTCGAGAATTTGAAAAACCGATCATTGAAACACAATTGTAAACGTTATGAAAGCGATTGATATCTTTGACGATTTTGGCAGCTGACACATTTTACGGCACATTTTGTGTTGGTGAATCCCTTGGAGAGTGTTTTGACGTAGCAAAATGTTTGCTATGTTGTAGCAGTAGCACGGTGACAGCGATCACTTTAGAATCGGGGGTTTGTTGAATGCTTGGCGTTCTCAACCGTTATCAACTTTTCGCAGTTTTGGTGTGAAAGTTCTGCGTACAGAGGCGAGAACAAGTACTTAACAAAAACATTACGTTTGTGCAGTTCTAACTTGTTCAAGCGTAAGAGTGCCACAACACAGAAGAAAAGAAGAAGAAGAAGAAGAAGAAGAAGAAGAAGAAGAAGAAGAAGAAGAAGAAGAAGAAAAACAAGAAGAAGAAGAAGAAGAAGAAGAAGAAGAAGAAGAAGGAAGGAAGGAAGAAGACAAAGCAAACAAGTAAAACATAAAACTGAAGTGCTGTCAGTAACAGTGAGCAAAGAGGACGATCATACTGGTGCTACAAATATCAGCCGAAAACGTTGCCTGTGTCGTAGTGAGAGAACAGAAGAAGGAGAAGAACAGACATCTGGGATCTCAAACGAACACAGGATGCAGAGGCTAAAGCCGCCCCTCAGGATTCTCTTCCTCTTATTGGTTGGGGGTCTGTGTGGTCTGTCTGATGCTACCACGTCACCCAAGACCGTAACTGCTTCAACAGGTACGACAACTACAGCAAGTCCGACACCAACAGGTTCGTCAACTACAACAGGTACGACAACAACAGGTTCGTCAACTACAACAGGTACGACACCAACAGGTTCGTCAACTACAGGTCCGTCAACTCCAACAAGTCCGACAACTACACTAGCGCCTCTACCTCCTGTGGTAAGAATTAGTCCTTACACAAGTGGATCATCTCACAAGTACCCCTCGCTTCGCGTTGTCTCTGCCGACGCCCGCTTGCAACCGGGTGCTTTCCTTTATACAATACCACGCCCGAAGTGTTGATGGCAGCCAATGGTTGATATTTACTTGTAGATGATTCCCTTGGGATCTTTACGAATAAAGCCAGATTGTTCCTTGTGTAACCGTGTGCCGAAACACTACGATCACCTCGGGAAGCGAAGTGCAATCAAACAGGATTGAAAATGTTAGGGCTAATTTCTTAGCCCTATAAAAACTGTTATGCAAACCCGAAGGTTTCCATGAACATACAGACAATCAGAAACTACCAGACCCCATCACAAACAGATTTCCACAAACCACGGGTGTTGACTTAAAGGCCAACAACTCGGGTGCAGAGTCTGCTGTGAAAGGAGCGGTAGCCTCCCCTGTCACAATCGCCCCCGTTTGAAATGAACTTCGTCCCGAAGTTCCGAACCGGGGGACCACTGTCCATCCCAAGTTCGCAGAATGGGAACAGCACGAACATGTTCAGTGGTCATATTATGCCATTACCTGAACATATCATGCCGAGTCCCATCCCTGCTCGCAAGCGCCAGATGTAACCGTGTGCCGAAACACTACGATCACCTCGGGAAGCGAAGTGCAATCAAACAGGATTGAAAATGTTAGGGCTAATTTCTTAGCCCTATAAAAACTTTTATGCAAACCCGAAGGTTTCCATGAACATACAGACAATCGGAAACCACCTGACCCCATCACAAACAGAATCTCACAAACCACTGGTGTTGACTTTTAAAGGCCAACAACTCGGGTGCAGAGTCTGCTGTGAAAGGAGCGGTAGCCTCCCCTGTCACACTTGTATAATCGTTTAGAAACTAGATTATCTTGAATTGATCAGATGTCAACAATAAGTAAATCAATTTCGGATTTTACTTTGAAAGAGGCAAACACAAAGAGACATTTCTGCTTTGATTGCAACAACAATCTAGCCAATACTAACGCTCTACAGTACTTCCTGAAAATTTATCCAGCTTTAAAAGATATTTAACAAACAGCCGATGGTAATAATACCGTAGAAATAATCCTCTTTTTGTGATTTCTCAAACATATAGTTAGCAGAAAGTGTGTGTATGTTTAAAAAAAAAATTCTTGTTCGGATATTTTTTGTATATGTTTTTTCTCATAAAGTATACATAAATGTGAGAGTTTGTTATCAAACATTTTTCGCGCAGGTTTTAAAGTATATTTCTTGATTATTTCAATCTGTCGGTCTTCTTTTCTCCGTTTTCATCATCAGTGGACGTGCTCGGGAGTTGGTTGTGGAAAACATTTATTAAACCGTGTGTGGTAATAATTTTGCTCATCTGATTTGCGCACCTCGAACAAGAGCCAAAGTGAGTTTTCGATTTGAAAAAAACCCAAACCCACAAACAATCAATCAAATGGAATAGAATGAAATGAAATAATATTAAAAAAAATACAACTCGCAGTAACCCTTGCATAGCACGGGACATTTGAGGAAACCAAGACAGAATATAGCGAAAATCATTACCAAATGTATAGTTTTCAAGATGACCTGGAAGCATAATCAAGGTAGGTAGGTCCTCATTTTTCTTAGAACTGCTGAAAAGTACACATTTTATCTGTGTACAGAGATTTGAAAAAGACATATACACATACATACACCACACCATATACACATACATACACCACATCATATACACATGCATACATCACACCATATACACAAAAATACACCACACCATATACACATACATACACCATACCATATACACAAAAATACACCACACCATATACACATACATACACCACACCATATACACATACATACACCACACCATACACACATACATACACCACACCATATACACATACATACACCACACCGTATACACATACATACACCACACCATATACACATATACATACACCACACAATATACACATACATACACCACACCATATACACATACATACACCACACCATATACAAATACATACACCACACCATATACACATACATACACCACACCATATACACATACATACACCACTCCGCATACACCACCACACATCACACCATATACACATACATACACCACACCATATACACATACATACACCACACCATATACACATACATACACCCCACCATATACAAATACATACACCACACCATATACACATTTATCACATTTTTACTGATCACATGACAAAACATGCTGTTGTCATTGGTCAACTAGGAACTGTATATCAATTGACATCGCGCAGGAAGTTCCCAGCGAATTTGATATCGCGCAGGAAGTAGTTTATCAATTTTAATTTTGAAGAATAAAATCTCACCTGAATGAAACAAATGTCTCCCTTTTTTTTAAATCACAAATTTATAAAAGAAAAGTAATTGAATCAGAAAGATTAAGCTGTGCAATGAATAAAATGAAACTGTTCTCATCCAGCTTTAACAGAGAAGTAGTAGAAAAGAATGTTACAATCTTACCGATTGAGGTAGTTGGAACAGCCATAAACAAAGCTGACCTTGAAACTTGTACCAGTAGTGGCAGTACTTAGAAAACTGTGAGATCTCTTGCAGTGTTTCAGCGCACATCACTCACAAAAAGGCAGGAAATGAGCAGCCGATTTAAACAGTTCGCACCTGCATGAACCATTGTCCACCTTTCTTAGTCGTAGCCATTCAACTACATAAACCGAACAACTTTCAGCTTCTTTCACAGTCACAGCGCCGTCGGAGGACGCCATTTTGGATTTGTCGTAAGCGAGACAGCTTTGACAACATTATTATGCAATCCGCCGATACCGACAAATACCTGGAAGCTTTCTTGGGCACAGAAAATGAGCCAGAGGACTTCGCTGATACTGCCTGGCGCACTTCAGTATCTGCCATCGTTCAGAATTGCCAAATCGAACAGTCAAACAGAGTACCACTGAGGAAGTAACTGGGACCACGGATCGCTATTCCTTCGAACTGGCAACTCCACTGAACTTGTTAGCCTTTGTTGGTGATCTGTTTCGACCGTATATTTTTGTTCTTTTTTCATTATAAATGCCTTATTTTGTCTGAGAAAAAGAACCAGTTACTAAAGAAAAAAAAAGGAAGAGCAGCAAAGTTACGAAATCAGGAAAAGACAACCCAACATTTCCAACATTAAATACAAGGCAGTAGCCTCCCTTGCGTTTGTCTGACTTCTTAGGTAGGTTTATGATTATACTGTTCCGAAATCGAATGCTATAAAATCCATATCGTTAGATTTGACTGTGATATCAACATGTATCAGTCTGAATGTCTCGAAAGGCTGAATCATATCAGATCTCGGCTTACGCCTCGATCTGATATGATTTCAGCTTTCTCGACATTCAGACTGATAAATGTTGATATCACAGTCAAATCTAACGATAACTAATAACATACACCACACCGTATACACATACATACACCACACCGTATACACCAACACACGCCACACCATATACACATACATGCACCACACCATATACACATGCATACATCACACCATATACACAAAAATACACCACACCATATACACATACATACACCATACCATATACACAAAAATACACCACACCACATACACATACATACACCACACCATATACAAATACATACACCACACCATATACACATGCATACACCACACCATATACACATACATACATCACACCATATACACATACATGCACCACATCATATACACACATACACCACACCATATACACATACATACACCGGCCACACCATATACACATGCATACACCACACCATATACACATGCATACACCACACTATATACACATACATACATCACACCATATACACATACATACACCACACCATATACACATACCTACACCACACCGTATACACATACATACACCACACCATATACACATACATACACCACACCATATACACACACATACACCACACCATATACACAAAAATACACCACACCATATACACATGCATACACCACACCATATACACATACATACACCACACCATATACACATACATACACCACACCGTATACACATACACACACCACACCATATACACATACCTACACCACACCGTATACACATACACACACCACACCATGATACACATACATACACCACACCATATACACACACATACACCACACCATATACACAAAAATACACCACACCATATACACATGCATACACCACACTATATACACATACACACACCACACCATATACACATGCATACACCACACCATATACACATACATACACCACACCGTATACACATACATACACCACACCGTATACACATACATACACCTCACCATATACACACGCATACACCACACCATATACACATGCATACACCACACCGTATACACATACACATACCACACCATATACACATGCATACACCACACCATATACACATACATACACCACACCATACACACATACATACCCCACACCATATACATATACATACACCACACCGTATACACATACATACACCACACCATATACATACACCACACCGTATACATATACATACACCACACCGTATACATATACATGCACCACACCGTATACACATACATACACCACACCGTATACACATACATACACCACACCGTATACACATACATACACCACACCATTAACACATACATACACCACACCGTATACACATACATACACCACACCGTATACACATATATACACCACACCGTATACACATACATACACCACACCATATACACAAAAATACACCACACCATATACACAAACATACACCACACCATATACACAAAACAACACCACACCATATACACATACATACACCACACCATATACACATACATACACCACACAATATACACATACATACACCACATCATATACACATGCATACACCACACCGTATACACATGCATACACCACACCGAATACACATACATGCACCACACCATATACACATGCATACACCACACCGTATACACATACATACACCACACCGTATACACACACATACACCACGCCATATACACATACACACACCACACAGTATACACACACATACACCACACCATATGCACATGTATACACCACACCGTATACACATGCATACACCACACCGTATACACATACATACACCACACCATATACGCAGACATACACCACACCATATACACATACATACACCACACCGTATACACATACATACACCACACCGTATACACATGCATACACCACACCGTATATACATACACATACCACACCATATACACATGCATACACCACACCATATACACATACATACACCACGCCATATACACATACATACACCACACCGTATACACATACATACACCACACCATATACACATACATACACCACACCATATACACATACATACACCACACCGTATACACATACATACACCACACCATATACACATGCATACACCACACCATATACACATACATACACCACACCGTATACACATACATACACCACACCGTATACACATACATACACCTCACCATATACACATGCATACACCACACCATATACACATGCATACACCACACCGTATACACATACACATACCACACCATATACACATGCATACACCACACCATATACACACATGTTAAGCAGATTAAGGACTAGCACACATTGTCTAAAAATTGAAAGTGGAAGACATCAGAATATCCCTAAAGAAAATCGTCTTTGTATTGAATGCAATGTCATAGAAGATGAAATACATTTTCTAGATAAATGCAATAAATATGTTAAATTAAGGGATGAATTTAAAGAAGATGCTTCACATATCAATATGAAATATGCTAACAAAAATCCAAGTAACTTATTTTTAGAAGACGAAGTTCAAGTTCGTCTTGGCAAATTTGTTACGGATTGTTTTAGCATTGTATAATGCATTATTTGTTGTTTGTTGTGTCAATAACTTTACTGGTTCATGACAATAAACATTATTCTATTCTATTCTATTCTATTCTACACATACATACACACACCATATACACATACATACACCACACCATACACACATACATACACCACACCATATACACATACATACACCACACCGTATACACATACATACACCACACCGTATACACATACATACACCTCACCATATACACATACATTTACACACCATATACACATACACCACACCGTATACACATGCATACACCACACCATATACATATAGGTTACACACTCCGAGTTCTGATTATCTTGCATATTTTCCCGAGGGTCGATTTTCATGTATTACCGAGCCTTTGTAATAGTCGTTTGCTTTCTTTTAGTCCGTTCATTACATTTAGTCTTCTTCTTCTTCTTCTGCGTTCGTGGGCTGAAACTCCCACGTACACTCGTGCTTTTGCACGAGTGGAATTTTACGTGTATGACCTTTTTTTACCCCGCCATTAAGGCAGCCATACGCCGCTTTCGGAGGAAGCATGCTGGGTATTTTTCGTGTTTCTATAACTCACCGAACTGTGACATGGATTATAGGATGTTTTCCGTGCGTACTTGGTCTTGACAGGTCTTAAGTTGACCTGGGAGATCAGAAAAGTCTCCACCCTTAACCCACCAGGCGGCCGCGGCCGGGATTCGAACGATTAAGAGGCCGACGTCTTACCACCCCGACACAGCGCCCGTTATTACATTTAGTCAAGTTTTGACTAAATGTTTTAACATAGAGGGGGAATCGAGACGAGGGTCGTGGTGTATGTGTGTGTGTGTGTCTGTCTGTCTGTGCGTGTGTGTGTGTGTAGAGCGATTCAGACCAAACTACTGGACCGATCTTTATGAAATTTGACATGAAAGTTTCTGGGAATGATATCCCCGGACACTCTTTTCTTTTTTTCGATAAATACCTTTGATGACGTCATATCCGGCTTTTTGTAAAAGTTGAGGCGGCACTGTCACACCCTCATTTTTCAATCAAATTGATTGAAATTTTGGCCAAGCAATCTTCGACGAAGGCCGGACATCGGTATTGCATTTCAGCTTGGTGGCTTAAAAAATAATTAATGACTTTGGTCATTAAAAATCTGAAAATTGTAAAAATAATTTTATTTTTATAAAACGATCCAAATTTACGTTCATCTTATTCTTCACCATTTTCTGATTCCAAAAACATATAAATATGTTATATTTGGAAACTCTGAAAATTAAAAATATAAAAATTATGATCAAAATTAAATTTTCGAAATCAATTCAAAAACACTTTCATCTTATTCCTTGTCGGTTCCTGATTACAAACACATATATATATATGATATGTTTGGATTAAAAACACGCTCAGAAAGTTAAAACGAAGAGAGGTACAGAAAAGCGTGCTATCCTTCTCAGCGCAACTACTACCCCGCTCTTCTTGTCAATTTCACTGCCTTTGCCACGAGCGGTGGACTGACGATGCTACGAGTATACGGTCTTGCTGAAAAATTGCATTGCGTTCAGTTTCATTCTGTGAGTTCGACAGCTACTTGACTAAATATTGTATTTTCGCCTTACGCGACTTGTTTTTTTTTCTCTGTT
>NC_090255.1:3087715-3090215 GCF_037325665.1 Littorina saxatilis
CATCTAGTTTGCATTTGAATTACTACGCAATTCACCTTCATTCGAGAATTTGAAAAATGATTTCATCAGGGCTTCCTGGAGGGTCCCGGGACCCCCACTTTGCAATTTCAGAGGGACCATGGACCCCCACTTTGACAGTTCAGAGGGTCCATGGACCCCCACTTTGACATTTCAGAGGGTCCATGGACCCCTACTTTGACAGTTCAGAGGGTCCTTGGACCCCCACTTTGACAGTTCAGAGGGTCCATGGACCCCCACTTTGACATTTCAGAGGGTCCATGGACCCCCACTTTGACATTTCAGAGGGTCCATGGACCCCCACTTTGACATTTCAGAGGGTCCATGGACCCCCTCAGCTGAATTGTAGAGGTTCCAAAAGCCCAGGTGTGCCGGGGTCTTGTTGACACGTGATCACAAGTAGTTTGACATATAAAAGCCTACGTCTCTATTTTTTCTTCGGAATATTCTGGGTTACTAGTTGAATTGAGCGCACGCACGTATGCACGTTTTTTTTTCTTTCTTTAAAAAAAAAAGAAGTCCGATTCCTAAGTAAAGCAGTTATTACGCGTGTAATGGTTATGAGCCAAACGGCTTTCCATAGTTAAGTGCGTCCCGGAAACCCCTCCACGAATAGGAAGGTTTCCGCCAGTTATCTCTCTGAGGTTTTGGGTGCTTAGAGAGTACCGTGCCCCTTGCGGGGGCATACAACATCGAGGTCACAAGCAGGGTCAAGGGGAAGGTCGGCTGGGCGGACAGGAGTATGACGGCTTACCTGTGCCAAAACCTGGTGTTACCCATTATCACGTGATAATTACTAATTAACGCTGTCAGTTACTGTTTTCATCTGTTAGTTACTAATTTTCACGGGAAAAATACTAATTTTTAGTTTTGGCGCTAGCAATCTGTTACGCAGTGAGCCAAAACTAAAAATTAGTAATTAACAGGTGAAAGTTAATAATTTTTCCGGAACACGTGAAAATGGTAATTATCAAGGGAAAATTACTAATTTTCCCTTGATAATTACAATTATGAGGCTTTGGCACTAGTAAGCCGTCATACAGGAGACTACAATAGGAAGGTTTCCGCCAGTTATCTCTCTTTGAGGTTTTGGGTGCTTAGAGAGTGCCGTGCCCCTTGCGGGTGCATAAAACATCGAGGTCACAAGCAGGGTCAAGGGGAAGGTCGCTGGGCGGACAGGAGACTATTTGAAGTACGTGTTTCGGGCTTCTAGTGCGTATTGTGCGCGGGGACGCACAGTTTATGGGCCTTGAAATTGTCAAGAAAAAAACATGTTACAAGTTACTGGATATTCATGCGTATGCATTTTACAATCTTAGTTGTACATACAATTGAACAGCTTGGGCCAACAAAATAAAATTGTGGGGTTAGGGTAACATAACCCCCCCCCCCCCCCCTGCCATAGGATCGGTAGGTGTTTTATTTATTTATTTTAAAAATGTTTTTGTGTAATGGTTCGCAAAATGTGCCGAAGGTTGTTTTTTGGGGGGATTTGGTTTGAGAAATGAAAAAAAAAGTGTTAGGGTCGGCGGGAAAAAATAGAGTCGGTCGGGTAACCCTAAACCAACATATATTTTGCTGTTGACCTTATGCAAATGTTGCGACATAAACGCTCTTGACTGGGAATTACATTGTGTTTGAATGTTTAAATCGCAATGCCCACTGGAGCAAGTGTTCTCAAAAAAAGATGCATTTGTTCAGTCTATGTATTCTCTTTGTATTTTGAAGTCTGGATGCAGCCATTTCAAGTTAAGATTGGAAACAGTGTGAATTTTGTAGTTGTTTTAAACAGTTTTAATCAAGTTTTTTTAATGCAATACAACACAAACATTCAGATATCACAACGTCTGTCATAACAAGAAAGTAATGATTGCATGTAATTAACAAGCTAAGATAACAATAACAACAACATTGGGAACAGTGTGACTTTGTTGAGAATATTTCTTCTTCTTCTTCTTCTTCTGCGTTCGACGTTGAGAATATTTCGTATTTCGTTTGTGTAATAGCAGCTGTATCCACTATGGACCGACATTGGTCAAAGTATCAACACTTACATTTTGACTTGCACCTGTGTGTATGTGTGTGTGTGTATGTGTGTGTGTGTGTGTGTGTGTGTGTGTATGTATGTGTGCTTGTGTGTGTGCTTGTGTGTGTGTGTGTATGTGTGTGTGTGTGTGTGTGTGTGTGTGTGTGTGTGTTTGTTTCTGTGTGGTTCATGCAAAAACTGATCTTCTGGTGCTTGGTGTCAGCAGATTATTTATTTCAACAACGAACACGTATCAATGTGCGACAGCTTGCAAGGTACTTGATATTCAGGGCATGTTTTCTGGGATGAAACTTGTACGGACCAAACGAACTTCCGTCATGGTTCAGAATTCAATTGATTTCGTTGATAAATGATTTGTTATGCATTGTTTGCTTGGTCTAAAAAGTAATGTGAGCCTTATTTCCTGGCCTGTCAGTGGCATCAAATGATTCAGCA
>NC_090255.1:3092715-3107715 GCF_037325665.1 Littorina saxatilis
CACCTTGCCTTGTTAAACGCTAGTCTGGATGAAAGTGGAAGAATTTCAGCTTTTTTGTAGTCATGATTAGAGAGGGTGCTGTTTTTCAGCAGAACAACTTTTACTCCGCGTCTGTGCAAAGATTTTAGGGGTCTTAAAGCTGCATCACTTGCAGAATCCCAAAGGGTTGATGCATAGTCTATTCCAGACTGCACATGCGCTTGAAAAAATGTTCTGCGCGCATCAAAATTTAGAAAATGTTTAATCTTTGCAGACTGATGAACTTTTTTTGCTGTAGATTTACATAAGTTACTTACATGAGGGCCCCATGTTAGATTGTTGTCAATAGTTACACCCAACATTTTGTGTTCACTAACCTCGTTTATCAGCTGACTATCAACAGAAATGCACTTCTTTGGTTCCGACATGACTTGTCGTTTTTGACGCGTAGTAATTAGCATATACTTTGTTTTTTCTGGATTGAGAGACATGTGGTTTAAATGCGTCCATTCTACAGCATCATCGACACACTTCTGAAGCGTGTCGACTACCGAAGTAATATCATCACCTGAGGTATGAATAGTAGTATCATCAGCTAGCATATCACACTGTCCAGAGGATATGTGTAATGGTAAGTCATTGATGTAGACAGAAAATAATAAAGGTCCGAGGACCGAGCCTTGTGGGACTCCATATAAAAGTGGCATTGCTTCAGAGCTCGAACTGTTAAAGGTAACTTTTTGTGTTCTTCCCGACAAAAAAGAGGCTATAAAAGTCTGTGTGGGCTGTGGTAGTCTATAAATGGAAAGTTTCCGCAAAAGGAGGGCGTGATCAATAACATCAAATGCCTTTGCAAAGTCCATAAACAGTGCTCCACATAACTTATTAGAGTTGATTTTTGATAACCAAGAGTCCACCAGTTCTGTCAGTGCCGTATGGCACGAGTGTTTAGGTCTAAAACCAGACTGAGTTTCATGAAACAAATTGTTTGATGTAAAGTATATCATAATATGGTCATTGACATGTTTTTCCAGTAGTTTTGACAATAGAGACAGAGAGAGAGAGAGAGAGAGAGAGAGAGAGAGAGAGAGAGAGAGAGAGAGAGAGAGAGAGAGAGAGAGAGAGAGAGAGAGAGAGATTGGATTGGATTGGATTGTTTAATTGTATAACCAGTGATTTGGTTTTTACAATGGTAAAAAAAAGAGAAAATGTACAAAATCAGCATTTCACGTAATCGAATCAAAAGTAGGTCTATGATGATATTAAATGTTTTTGGCAGATGCTTGCTAATAAAGTCACCTCACCATATAAATATATACATCGTAGCAAGCAGTGTATCAACCAGGAAAACTTTCTGGGAACGGTAATACCGAGGGTTACACGTTTCATGTCATGAATCAAACATCAAGTCTCTTCTGCCTCGCTTTCCATGCCAGGAATAGATATTTAGCAAAACTTACGACTTTTGTTTCGTTGCTACCTTTCAACAATTCACACAGTTGGAGTTCGGGTGGAGAGTCAACAGGTATGCTAATATATCTGGTTTTAATAGCCTGATACACTGGGCACACAAAGACAACATGTATTTCATCCTCAGTTTTATTTGTACAAAAAGGGCATAGCCGGCTTAATTCCGAATGCGAAAAACGTTGCCTGTGTGCACTGAATGGAGAGACGCCAAGTCTGAACCTGCTGAGAGCTGTCCTGTAGATATTCACTTTTATAAAGTCTAAATAATGTTCTCGTCCGATCAGACTTTTGTAACTGTGGTACAGTTCAAAACGAGGACTTTGTGACGTATGATTGAGCCATTTCAGACAAACGTTTTCACTTAATCGTTCTTTGAAGGTGCGCAGGAATAGTCTCTCATCTGCCACGCTTCCGAACTGCCACACAAGGCCAAAACCAAGCTCACACAACAAAGACTTAACACGTGTGACCCAGTTGTCATGGCCCCTTTCATGCATATTCAATAGGGACAAGTATGCCATCTTAGAAAATCTAACGTCCGGCTGCTTAAGTAAGCGGAACCATTAACATCCCGGTTGCTTCCTGTCAGAAACACGGGATAGATAGGGATTTTGTTTTGAGAGAGAGAGAGAGAGAGAGAGAGAGAGAGAGAGAGAGAGAGAGAGAGAGAGAGAGAGAGAGAGAGAAAGAGAGAGAGAGAGAGTGAGAGAGAGCTTTCTGAACAAGAAAGAAGCAACTGCTAAGAACTAAGAAAATCATCGATCGATCAAGACAAGGCTTAACTGACCATGTATTCAGTATGCATTTGTATTTGACTAAAACACACACAAACAACGACGGTTAGTTCGTGAAAAGACACTGACTTGAATCATGTTTGCATAACTACAGCGATGCAGCGGATATTGCCTAAGTAAATTTGATTTAATTTTAATCTTCTTCATTTCTGCGGTGTTGTTATGGTCATTTAAAAAGGACGTTCACAAACAAACATAATTTTTCATCCAGTTACCTTTCCAGCACTGTCCGGACAGAACAGACAGTATGTTGATCAAACGTGATATAAACACAGCCGACAGCAGCCGCTATACGCGAGCTACCTTGTGCGGCAGGGAGTGGCTCTTTTTCTGGCTGGCCGGTCTCAGTTTCGCACCGCAGCGCAAAGAAGCGTCTCTGTGTACTCTACAGTCTCTGGTGGAAAGGCTACAGCTAAAGCTGAATAATTGTGCAACGTAGCATTCAGTCAAGTGGGTTTTTTTTCTCCAAAGAAACTCGACATGTTTTCATAAAGAAAGGAAAGCATTTTTCGTTTTGTAAACTGGATGGTTGAGAACATGTGTTCAAAAAGTTACCTTCTAGTTGATTTTATCACGGTCTAGAAAGTGTCCTTATCTTGAGATCAAGTTGTGGAGACGACACGGTTTGAGAATGAAGAATCCGTGGGTGCTACAGTTCCTTGTGTTGCTGTGCATCGTGGATTGCGCATGTGCTGCGGTAAGAGAGAGAGAGAGAGAGAGAGAGAGAGAGAGAGAGAGAGAGAGAGAGAGAGAGAGAGAGAGAGAGAGAGAGAGAGAGAGAGAGAGAGAGAGAGAGAGAGAGAAAGAGGGAAAGAGAGAGAAAGAGAGAAAGAGAGAGAAAGAGAGAGAGAGAGAGAGAGAATTGAATTGAATTGATTTGAATTGAAATTTATTTTACAAGGGTGACAGAATAAGCAATGTATACATGCTTGTTTTCATCCGGCCCTCGCCCATTGACGGGTAACAAACAAGAAGAAATAAAAGATAAGTTTAACTATAGTACAAATGACATATTTACCATAATTAACATGTCAAGCAACCAATAAGACATTTTAAGATGCATTGTGATTCTTTGGCAATGCTTGAACATTTTTATATAACAGAGAAATATGTGTTTGTATAAAAAAAAAATAATAATCTTCATGAATTATATATAATCATGTTTTTCAATATAATCAGAGAGTACAGTTATATTTTGCCAGCTGCTTGATAATATTTCTTATAAGTTTTGTAAAAGAAACAGCATGTAATAATCCTTGAATGATGTTTCATGCATTCGTAATTTAATTATATTTGGAATGGCGTTCCACAGAATTGCTCCAGAATATGATAGACTCGACTTGTACAGGTCAATTCTTGGAGTTGGGGTAATTTGTTACATTTTCTATTATGATTTATTTTGAAATTTGAGGCAATGAGTGTAGGTGCATTCCCTGACATAATTCTATACATCATCACACCTTTGTTATATGCAGATCTATCTTTGATAGGAATAATTTGCAATCGTTTATAATCAGTCATGGAAATAGATGTATTTTGTAAAATAATTAATTTAACAGCTCGTCTATGTAAACTGCCCAAGTGTTTCTAAGTATTTGCACTTGCAGAGTCCCACACTGTGGAAGCATAGTCAGACTGAATATGTGCCTGAAAAAAACATTTCTTGTGCGAAGGTCTAGAAAGTGTTTGATTTTTGATAACTGAAATATTTTTTGGGATGTGTTTTTACAAAGTGTATATACATGTTTTGACCAAGACAGGTTATTGTCAATAGTTATTCCCAAGACTTCATGGCTATCAACTTCGGTAACATCTTGAGTATTAGCAATGTCGGAAATCCAGATGTTAGATTTTGTCTTTTTTGCCTCCTGGTAAGTAGCATGCATTTAGTTTTATTTTGATTCAGTGACATATGGTTTAGTTCTGACCATTCAAGTAATCGATCAATGTTTTCTTGATAGAGAGAGAGAGAGAGAGAGAGAGAGAGAGAGAGAGAGAGAGAGAGAGAGAGAGAGAGAGAGAGAGAGAGAGAGAGAGAGAGAGAGGGAAAGAGAGAGAGAGAGAGAAAGAAAAAGAAAGAGACAGAGAGAGAGAGAGAGAGAAAGAGAGAGAGAAAGAAAGAGAGAAAGAGAAAGAGAGAGAGAGACTGAGAGAGAGAGAGAGAGAGAGAGAGAGAGAGAGAGAGAGAGAGAGAGAGAGAGAGCGAAACAAAAGAGAGAGAGGCTGCTCTTAACGTTGCTCAATGGTGCGATTACCTCTCATCTACAAGCCCCGACATATCCGAGACGATGAGCCAAGTTCATTTACATGGGAAGAAGAGAGTATTTCAGCCAAGATTTCTGAAACGAAATGTGTGTGATATGCAGTGGTATATCGAGTTGAGTATTTGATTGTGAAGATATGAAGAATAATGATCGTATCTATATTTCATGTGTATCTCTAGAATAAGGGGTAATAGGTTTGTTCATTAATTGTTACAGCTTGTTGTGTGCGTATTTGTCTTATTGAATATCCCAATAATTCGTATAACATGATGGCGTGTCTAATGTTCTACTACATGCAGATCGAGTTCGTCAATTTGTTTTTCTTCATTTTGATAACCAGATGACAATGAAAATGTACTCACCAGTACTAGGAAAACACACAATAATATCTCGTCCTTGTTCTTCTCACCTGCAGTCTCTTGGTCCAATTCTCATTGTAATAGACACTAACATGTTTCTACACTCCAAACAGAAGTGTTCCACTCCTGAACACCCTTTGTGTAACCAATTCTGAACACCCTCTTACAAGTTGCATGTAAAAGGGTGTTCACAGTAGAACACTTTTTTGAACACTTTTGGAACACATAAAGTGTTCTGAACACAACAAGTGTTCTAAAAGTGTTCCAAAAGTGTTCTAAATGTGTTAGTCTAACTCCTCTGTCGCAACTCATAACTGGAATTGATCAGATTGCTTAACATTTATGAAACTTGGCATGATTAATAATTAAGTAGTTGTTATTGATTTCTGATACAGAGCCATTGCAAACATTCGATATGTTTGAAGAAAATAATACTTTAAAACCAACACTTGAGCAGACGAACTCGGATCAACAGCATCAGCAGCAAATGGTTTGCAAAAATAAAAGAAAGGGAAAAAAATATTTATCTGCTTTGAAACATTAGCAGCAAATGTACATATATCGTCAAAATATTTATTTGGCATGTTTACCGCTTCGTTTCTTTTATAATTACTCCAAAGCATGATCAATACCGCAGTTAAGCAAATTTCAAAATGGCCGCCTTCGCACGAAGCAAAGCAACTTGAAATCGCCCAAATGAGTTTGCAAGGTAAGTTCCAGGCTTAGTTTGAAAGTGTTTATCGTTGTTTAAAGGCATACTAACGCACTCCCGTGTTTACAAAGTGTAGTTTGCCCGCAATCGATGTCAAACGCACCATAAGACCATATAATGACGATACGTCACCATGCGCGGACCATAATACTTGCATTACAGCTTGTTCTAGCCTCTGAAAAAGTGAGGATGTCAACAAAGCCGCGGTGTTCTCTCCCTTGCATCAACGTTACATGTGTTGCCAAATCTATAAATAGGACGATCCAGATCAAAATGAAAATTCAAATATATCAACATTTAAGGGGTCCTAGACCACAATATTTTGCAGGGAACTTAATTTAGTCTGTCTCCAGCTGTTGGTAAAGCAATTAGCGTGTATAGTCATCGAGTACATATGGCTTTAAGTAGGTGACATGTCGTTTCACTCCGAGTGTGCCAGCACCGGCCCTCTACCCGCCAAACCCCCACTAGGCAGGGAAAGTGGTTCGACCTTGCATGAATGCAGGGCAAGTTCGAGTTTGCTAGCTAACATTGCTGCTAGTGCTGCCTTGTCTAGATCTGGAACTTTTTCAATTGGATTTTTTCTCTCTATTATACTGGAATAAGTGGGTGCTTTTCTAGATCTAAGCATCGACCGAATTAGATAATGATGTTCCTTGCATTGCATTCTCCTAAATCTGTTATTCTAACCAGTTTGTTTAAGAATATAATTGTTCGTTTTTTGTTGATAAGCTTACAAGATTTTTTTCTTTTTTAAGTAAGTGGTTTCACACGTACAACATGAGACCCACATGCACTAGACAATGGAAGTTGAGGTCCTCGTTCAATACCACAAATGCCAGTATTATACTTCAGACTCCTTTTGGAGGAATGTGTGGGGTTTGGGTGTTGAACTTGAAGTGGCAGATTGTTTGCACAGGTATGAATGTTCGTACGTTCGTACGTGCACGCATGTATGCAGGCATTTGTTTGTCAAGCAGGAACATGCAACATTTTGTTGACCGTATGTGAGTGCGTGTGTAATAAAACCAACGACAAACAATACAAAAAGTTCCAGCTCTGCTTCTTCACCAGTCACAGACGCATTGCGTTGTTCAGCTTTCCAGAAATATATTAACTCAGTCAGAACCGGCTTCATGAATATTTTATTTCAGGTAAAAGTCAATCGAATCTACACAAAAAAAGGTTATTGCGTTGTTCTGTCTTTGAGAGAGAGAGAGAGAGAGAGAGAGAGAGAGAGAGAGAGAGAGAGAGAGAGAGAGAGAGAGAGAGAAAGAGAAATGGAGAGAGAAATGGAGAGAGAGAGATGGAGGGAGAGAGGGAGAGAGAGAGAGAGAGAGAGAGAGAGAGAGAGAGAGAGAGAGAGAGAGAGAGAGAGAGAGAGAGAGAGAGAGAGAGAGAGAGAGAGAGAGAGAGAGAGAGAGAGAGAGAGAGAGAGAGAGAGAAAGGCATGTACATCATTCACACACACAGTGTTCCAAATTTCTTCTTCTGCTTCCATTAATCGGTCTTTTTCTTTTCGTTTTTTTTTCTTACTTTCTCTTTGAAGTCTTTCTGTCTCTTTGGGTTTTTTTTCTGTGTGTGTGTGTCTCTCTGTGTTTCTCTCTCTCTCTGTCTCGCTATCTCTTTCTTGCTCTCTCTCTCTCTTGCTCTCTCTCTCTCTCTCTCTCTTGCTCTCTCTCTCTCTCGCTCTTGTTTTTCTCTCTTCATTTATCTCAGCCTTTCTCTCTCTCTCTCTCTCTCTCTCTGTCTCTGTCTCTCTCTCTGTCATTCTCTCTCCCTCCATCTCTCTCCATTTCTCTCTCTCTCCATTTCTCTCTCTTTCTTTCTTTCTCTCTCTCTGTCTCTGTCTCTCTCTCTCTCTATGTCTCTCTCTCTCTTCACTCTCAGTTTCAATCTTCAGTCACACCTCGCAGAGAAATGAGGGACACACTAATAATGATCATTATTGTGTACCATATCTCCGTTAGAACTCAAACTTAGCTCATGGTCCATTACAGTAACACACACACACACACACTCATCAAGCACTAACAATAGCACTTTTAATTCTCCTTCTTCCATTTAGCGATTTCATTTTTAGACCAACATGTTAGGCCACAAAGAAATTAGCTGTGGTTAGGGTAACCTGACAGACCTTATTTTTTACCGCCGACGCTAAACTTTTTTTCCGAAAAAATTTTATATATATATATAAATAAATTAAAAAATTAATCTGCGTGGTAAATTTGGTGATCACAATCTGTTTTTTGTCTTGCGAGGAAATAAAATAACATTCTTTGCCAGACTCGCAGCGGTGGGCTTGATGATTTCTTCAAGTACGAGAATCACCCCTTTCCTCCATCACTGGCCTGTAATGGAAAAATGAGATCAACAACAAAAGCAAGCCTTCTGGAGTGCCTCGAGCCACTTTTGCAGACTACTGATATGGTACCTGACATTCCAGTCATGATCCTGGATGGAGCAGTGGTAGTAAACATGCTCACACCTGGAACAGCAAGAACCTTTGGATCATATTCAGAGGATGTCTGCCTTCCATTTATCGCACGTTCACTTCAAGCTGTTTCTCGTCTTGATGTTGTATGGGATATCTACAAACCAGATTGCTTGAAAAGCAGCACAAGAGAAAGTAGGGGATTTGGAAAAAGGAAAAGAGTTACTCCTGTCACAGCGATCCCGCAAAACTGGAGCAGTTTCCTTCGTGTTGATGCCAACAAAACAGAGCTGTTCAACTATCTTGCTCAATGCGTCATGACAGTGGAGACAGAAAAAAGTATCATCACCACTCAAGGTCCCATCGCTCTCTCCAACCAACCGATGGATTTGACTGGCATATCGCCATGCAGTCATGAAGAAGCGGACACGCGGATGATGGTCCACCTTGCCCATGCAGCACAGGTTAGCAATCGTGTGTTACTTCGTACTGTGGACACAGATGTGGTCGTCCTTGCTGTAGCAGCTGTGACAGAACATCCTGGACTGGAAGTGTGGATTGCCATGGGAGTTGGCAAACATTTCCGGTACATCGCTGCTCATGACATCGCAAAGGCAGTTGGGATAGACAAAGCACGTTGTCTGCCTTTCTTTCACAGCATGACCGGCTGCGACACCGTTTCCTCGTTCAACAATGTTGGGAAGAAGAAGGCATGGGATACATGGCACAACTTCAAAGATATAACAGAAACTTTCTGCCGTCTCTGCACATACCCATTCAGCCTCACTGCAGTCGACATGGTGGCTCTTGAACGATTTGTTGTGCTCCTGTATGACAAAACAAGCAATTGTGTGGATGTGAACAATGCCAGAAAGCATCTCTTCACCAAGACTGGGCGTCAGATTGACCACATCCCACCATCCAAGGAGGCTTTAATACAACATTGCAAACGTGCAGTCTACCAAGGAGCACATATCTGGAGCCAAGCATCCAATCCAACCCCACCCCTTCCTGATCCATCTGACTGGGGGTGGCAGTTTGTGAAAGGAAACTGGCATCCATTGTGGACAACCCTTCCACAGGCTTCAGAAACCTGCCAGGAACTCTTGAAATGTGGTTGCAAGACGGGCTGCAGCAGCAAACGTTGCAAATGCTTCAAGACTGGACTAAAGTGCACCGCTCTCTGCATATGCAATGCTTGCTCCTCGACTTGTCAGAATTAAGGTAGGAAACCTTGCTATTTGTTGAAACCGTTGCTGCTGATGTTTGTTTTTAGTTTTGTTGTTGTTATTTCATTTGACTCTCCACCCCCCCCCCCTCTCTCTCTCTCTCTCTCTCTCTCTCTCTCTCTCTCTCTCTTTTTCTCTCTCTTATGCGGTCTGCTGCACCGCCTCCCTTCCAAAAAAGCACCTTCCGCGGTGTTCGTCATTGTTGCCATTTCCAACATTGCAAATGAATTGTTGCCATGGCAACCATGACATCAGTCCAGTCATAACACACCCCATGCCTCAAACTGTCTACACATCAAATTTGGATCGATTTGGAGCAAAATAATGCCTTCGGTGTTGCCAAAGGCACTCTTTGCCAGTGTTGCCATGGCAACTGGGGTAAATGTAATCCGGCCCCATGTCTCAAACTACCTCAACCAAAAATGTGGTGCAATTTGGAGCATAAATGTGGATTTTAATTCTGTACATAGAGGCAGACACCTGAGGGAACCATAGCCAATATGTGACGTTATGGCTGGTAGGGGGGGGGGGGGGTTAGGGTTAATTAATAATATTTCACAATGGCTCTGTATCAGGATTTGTTCAGAACACAAAACTCTCTTACTGTGCCAAATTTGGTATTTGTTAAAAGAAATGATCAATTTTGCGACAGAGGAGTTAGACTATGTTCACATCTGAACACTTAAAAATGTTCAGGTTAACACTTTTGGAACACTTTTAGAACACTTTTGGAACACTTTTAGAACACTGTTAGAACACTTTCAAAACACTTTGAGAACACTTTCAAAACACTTTCAGAACACTTTCATCCTGCACTGTCATACAATTCAGAAAGTCCTTGAAATCAAATTTTTGAGCAAAGAAGTATTTTTAATTGACAAAAATGCTGATTTTTTTTTTTTGTCAAGAATATTAACAGAACTTCTACCTTCTCACAAAGCAAACAATACAGTTACTCAAAACTTTGACATGCATTCTTCCGTTGAAACGCCAAATGTGTTTAGCTTTTATTATGGGGGCGAGGACGCCCCCATTCTATACGGATAGTTTAGAGGTTGACCATGGGCAGCGCCATTTTGTTGTGAAATACGTCATCAGTTTGTGTACACAGGAAGTTGTGACATCCGTCACCCTATGGGAGGGGTGACGTCAAAATTGTTCATCTGTAGAAAGTTGTGAAATCCGTCACCCTATGGGAGGGGTGACGTCAAAATTGGTCATCACAGAGTTTGTGTAACACAGGAAGTTGTGAAATACGTCACCCTATGGGAGGGGTGACGTCAAAATTGTTCAACAAAAACATGATATGTCGCATTGTGCAGGGTCAACTGCAACAAACTCAAACCGAGCCATTCATACCTAGCTGTATTTGAGTGACTTATATACCCGACATTTTTATTTCTTATTTTTAGCACAGGTGTAGGAAAAATCATGAACCAAAATGTTATTTATTTTCTAATTTAACATTTTTTTTTACAAATATGACCATGGTCTTTTAAACATACAGTGACATTAAACATTGTTATGTTAAAAAAAAGAAAAAAGAAAAAAAGCTTTTGTGCACAAATCAGAAAATACATTGTACATTTTACCTACAGGCCAAACAGTGTCTGTTGGCGGCAAAGGGCCCAGCAAGTTGCTATTTTTAGATCGATTAAAAGTTGTCAAGAACAGGCGCTTACATTTGGATGTGTCCACTGATAGTAGGTTTGGTTGTGATCAATCAGAATGATGTAGGAATAAAAATGTATGACAGTTTGGTATGATGACATGTAATTCAAATATGCTGAAATGTAATATTATACATGATATAATATTATTATGGCTGTTGCCATGACCATGAACCCCAAGAAAGGTTTAATGTTATGTAAAATCAAAATACCAAAATCAAGCACCTACTAATCTGGTCTACGGTGCGGCTTGGACCTAATATGGATGGACACGCAACTCGCTCAGCCAGCCAGCGCTGCGAGACTTACAGCGGCCAACTTCGCCGCGGCGCGCTCATTGGCTCAGTTTTGAACTTGCGTCAAGGCCGATGCGCGTAGATTCCCAGAATGTTTACTTTCGGTTAGATTCTTCGACAGCATTCGCAGAGGTGACTGCCGTATTGTGTACCGCAGTCAGAAGTAATTTATTACTTTTGGGAGTTTAGTAACGTGATATCAGTTTTCAATTGTTCGTTCACTTATATTGCTTTCAGATTTAACACACAAGAAACAGTAGCACGGTTTTCGTTGCGAAAATGTGCATTGGCAGTGCTACGCGATCGAATTGTGTATTATGTACACGCGGTGTTCTTCTGGAAAAGACCGAAGCGACATGTGACGTCAGTCGTTCAGCCCGCGAGCGGTGGGATGGGGGGGGGGTTCACATGGTTTGTTTGTTTCAGAACCACACCCATATACACACATTTCACATGTAAACCATTTGTCCGCCCCCTGTCGATATTTATCGACTAAGTTCCTTGTTGTTGTTTGGCAGGCTTTAGCTTTTTTCGGTGGCATAATTCAGTGCCGTGCGCTTCAACTCTAACCGAAAGCAAATTAAAGCAGACGCGAGCCTTGGTCAGTTGGAGTTGTCTCCCATACCCCTAACTTTAGTGTACTGAAGACGAATGTACGCAAACGCCTCATATCGCAAACGGTTAGGAAAACGCAAGATCTGCACTGCACAACTTCAGTGCACCTGTACGCGAGAGCGCTCGGTCACTCTTTGAAGATTGTTATCATGAAAGGAAAATTATCAAATAACGCGCTGTCCGAAAGAATGAAGTTCTTATCGGACAATGACCGCGCTTAGTTGAAAACGATAGGACATCTGACCGCCATGCGGCTAAGTGAATCGGACATTTGAGCCTTTTAATCGGTCTATGTCCGATGTCTGACGCCTAACGACATCCATGTACTAAGCTTCACAAATAAAGCATGTGAGCATTGTTTGATGTACCCTAAATATCACAATATGCATTTGGTATGTTTTTACTGTGCAACAGTCGAGATAACCTGTATGTTGTCAATGTACCCCCGTTTTGTAAGAATCTGTATGTGCATGCTAGAGTTGTGTTACTAGCGCTCCAGAGATCACTGTTTTAGGAAAACATAAACAATGTGAAAAACATACGTTGGAGTGCACATATATGCACACAGAGTGTTTTTTAATTCAGCATTAAGCTTGTGTTTTTACTTTAAATTGTACGTGACAGTGGATGGTACGTAAACATTACTAAGCAGTGCTATTTTGCATTTGTGTTTTAGAAAAAAACCTTGATAAGACGAGGTGAACACATGTTAAAGGTAATTTATTAAAGTATTAAAGCACCCTGCTATTTAAAGGCAATTCATGGATATAAATTCTCTTCGGGAGGTGTATCCATCCTCTCTCTTCACATGTTTGTGAGCAGACACTGTCACAAACATGTGAAGAGAGAGGATGGATACACCTCCCCTACAATAGGAAAGGGCACCACCTCCCACTCCCCCCGAGACCCATGAGCCTGTTGCGTCACTTGCGCACGGTCAGCAACCGCATCTACTGGGACAAGGTAGTCTGTCAGTGTGGCAAGACTGGACACCTCACACACGTGTTTGAAGGTTGTGACACTCTCAAGGAAGAGATGTCTAGTCTCATCCGCTACAGAAGGGAGAATGCTCTCAGTCTGGGAGACTTTCTCCGCCCACACCCATCACTCGGAGAGAAACCGATGATGGTCTTGGTCACCAATTTGTTCACCTCAACTGTTGCGAGCTGGTTCTAGTGTGCTTGCAGCAGACCCAGCACAGCACAGATCCACTTCTGGAATCTTAAGCTAAATGTGTCCCAAGACACACATTTTGTAGTCCTGGCATCCTGAAAGGCAGAGGCCCCAACCTACAGGTTTGCTACCATACCAAAAACGCCTCCAGACACGGGAACTTGGGAGCAGAGGCAACAGCTCCGCTTGAACCTCAGAAACCAAATGTGCCTCCAGACACACAGATCCCTTAGACGGCCGAGGCTGTGGCCTCTAAGGTTCTCTTGTACCAAACCGCCTCCTGACTCTGCATCAGATTGCTTGCGCTGGCATCTGCTTACATAGACCCACATTAAGTCACCACCGAGTGGTAGACACAGACGACATTTGGTAGCACTGACTGCCAGCTTCACGGTAATGCGTACCCATAGCGCGGCTCTGCATGGGTGGGAATGTTCTGAGCAAAACACTATGTGTTACTCCATACCCCCCGCTCTCCATGGAACTTCTTGACCCCAACAAATTGGGGGGGGGGAGTTTGCCCAGTCGGTAGAGGCGCTGGCTTTAAAACCGGTTGTTACTATCCGCGTGGGTTCAACCCCCAAGTTCGGCGCGGGATGTGTGTCCCAGAGTCAATTTTGTGCAGACTCTCCTCGGTGTCCGAACACCCCCGTGTGCACGCATGCGCACGATAAAGATCCCAGGGTCACAGCGAAAGCCTCAGGCCTTGGAAACACGAATACATGCATGCAAAAATATGAAGCCCGGGTGTCCGTTCGGCCAACAGCCAAAAAAGTAACCATTTCAGCACTGACCCAAGACGACCCAACCCGGTCCCTAGCCCATTTCAGGTCTCCTCTAGCAACCGGCAGCCAGCTGTCTACATCCCCCCCCCCCCCCCCGCATTTTATTTTTTTATTTTCATACAAAGCCGGGTTTTCCCGTGTAACATGCCCCTAATGGCTTTGCCGTGAGGGCGTAAAACTTTCATTTTCTCTCTCTCTTCGGACGCGTAAAAACGTTTAAACCAAAAAGCCCGCGTGTGTGTGTGTGAGAGTGTATGTGTGTGTGTGTGTGTGTGAGTGTATGTGTGTGTGTGTGTGTGTGTTGTGTGTGTGTGTGTGTGTGTGTGTTGCGTGTGTGTGTGTGTGTGTGTGTTCTTTCTTTATTTGGTGTTTAACGTCGTTTTCAACCATTCAAGGTTATATCGCGACGGGGAAAGGGGGAGATGGGATAGGGGAAAGGGGGGAGATGGGATAGAGCCACTTGTTAATTGTTTCTTGTTCACAAAAGCACCAACCAAAAATTTGCTCCAGGGGCTTGCAACGTAGTACAATATATGACCTTACTGGGAAAACGCAAGCCTCCAGCACAAAGGACTTAACATTTCTTACATACTGCTTGACTAAAATCTTTACAAACATTGACTATATTCTATACAAGAAACACTTAACAAGGGTAAAAGGAGAAACAGAATCCGTTAGTCGCCTCTTACGACATGCTGGGGAGCATCGGGTAAATTCTTCCCCCTAACCCGCGGGGGGGGGGGGGGGGTGGGTGGGTTCAAGGAGACAGGCTCCCAGCTCGTCACACTGGACACCGGTGAAGTCATGGACCCAGTAATTGTCAACTGCTTGAGGGAAGCTCCAAACATCGGCAAGGCCATGTTTACAGAGTTTGTGAGGGACAGACTTTAAACTTGCTCCAAACCATTGTCTGATGTTATTCCAAGGGCCAATTTGTACACTTTCAGGCGCCAGGATATGGGTTCCGAATAACTGTCATTTACTCTTCTTACACATGCCGTATGCATTTTTTTTTAAAGTCCTTGCGTCGTTTTGTTTCTCAGATATTCATCGAATACTTTATAAAAAAAACCATAAAAAACAAACATGTGTAACACTTATATCTGATTTCCTATGGTGACGAATTCGACGACGACGACGACGACGACGATGATGATGATGATGATGATGAGGAGGAGGAGGAGGACGACGATACTGATGATGACGACGAAGACGACGAT
>NC_090255.1:3112715-3137715 GCF_037325665.1 Littorina saxatilis
GCAGACGATCTCTGAGATCTCTGTTCGTCTCGTGATAAGGTTATTTTGTATGATAGCGATTCACTTGCAAACTAAAGTATACAATTTGGTGTCAGAGGTAAATGTAAATAGAAATGTGTAATACAGACAAAGCAAACACATAAACGTGTTTTTCTCGTGAACATGTTGCGTTGTGCGGGTGTTTGGGTGGCCACGTGATGTACACAAAGCAAAGTGCGGGACGGACTCTGCTCTGTGCTGTAACACTGGCAAGTTCAAAACATGAGAACAAGTCGCGTAAGGCGAAAATACAACATTTAGTCAAGTAGCTGTCGAACTCACAGAATGAAACTGAACGCAATGCAACGCAGCAAGACCGTATACTCGTAGCATCGTCAGTCACCCGCTCACGGCAAAGACAGTGAAATTGACAAGAAGAGCGGGTTAGCAGTTGCGCTCAGAAGGATAGCACGCTTTTCTGAACCTCTCTTTGTTTTAACTTTCTGAGCGTGTTTTTAATCCAAACATATCATATCTATATGTTTTTGGAATCAGAAACCGACAAAGAATAAGACGAAAGTGTTTTTAAATTGATTTCGAAAATTTAATTTTGATAATAATTTTTATATATTTAATTTTCAGAGCTTGTTTTTAATCCAAATATAACATATTTATAGGTTTTTGGAATCAGAAAATGATGGAGAATAAGATGAACGTACATTTGGATCGTTTTAGAAAAAAATAAAAAAAATACAATTTTCAGATTTTTAATGACCAAAGTCATTAATTAATTTTTAAGCCACCAAGCTGAAATGCAATACCGAAGTTCGGCCTTCGTCGAAGATTGCTTGGCCAAAATTGCAATCAATTTGATTGAAAAATGAGGGCGTGACAGTGCCGCCTCAACTTTTAAATAAAGCCGGATATGACGTCATCAAAGGTATTTATCAAAAAAAGGAAAACAGCGTTCGGGGATATCATTCCCAGGAACTCTCATGTCAAATTTCATAAAGATCGGTATAGTAGTTTGGTCTGAATCGCTCTACACGCACACACGCACACACATACACCACGACCCTCGTTTCGATTCCCCCTCTATGTTAAAACATTTAGTCAAAACTTGACTAAATGTAAAAACGAATTCGTTATGCGGCAGCGACGGGGGATGTATGCATTTTTTAAATGGCTGTAAAATAAGTCTTGTATTTATCACCGTACTCAGGCCCTGTTCTTTTTTTCGTCACACCTAAAACCGTTATTTCTTGTGAGCGACGCAACATTAGTCTCTCTCTCTCTCTCTCTCTCTCTCTCTCTCTCTCTCTCTCTCTCTCTCTCTCTCTCTCTCTCTCTCTCTCTCTCTCTCTCTCTCTCTCTTGCGTTTTCGGGCTCAACAATTTGGAATTCGCTACCATGTGAGATACAGGGGTCAAGCACGATTAAACACTTGAAAGCGCAGCTTCGCAAATATCTGATGTCACGATCAGTTACATTCTGAACATGTTTCTAGCAAGAATGCATTGCTATCACTAACCTCAATATATTTTGTTGATGATGATAATGATGTCGACGATGATGATGAGGTTGTTGTTGTGTGTGTGTGTGTGTGTGTGTGTGTGTGTGTATGTGTGTGTGTGTGTGTGTGTATGTGTGTGTTGTATTGAGTGCGAACGTGATTGCAGGCTTGCGGCGCGCGTGTGTGTGCGAGTCGACTTTTCTTTTCCTTTGTATTATATTGACACTAGTGATACCCGTGCTACGCACGGGATTTTCTTCTTTATAAATTACAGAATTAATTGTGAATAAGCAACAAAAACGTGTTAAATGTTTGATGGCATCATACAAAACAAAATGCCATAAATTTATTGGGAGAAAATAGTGTGCACCGTACAATAACAGTTTTACACATCAGCAAATAGGAACAAGTCGCGTAAGGCGAAAATACAACATTTAGTCAAGTAGCTGTCGAAATCACAGAATGAAACTGAACGCAATGCAATGTTTCAGCAAGACCGTAGCATCGTCAGTCCACCGCTCATGGCGAAGGCAGTGAAATTGACAAGAAGAGCGGGGTAGTAGTTGCGCTGAGAACGATAGCACGCTTTTCTGTACCTCTCTTCGTTTAAACTTTCTGAGCGTGTTTTGAATCCAAACATATCATATCTATATGTTTTTGGAATCAGGAACCGACAAGGAATAAGATGAAAGTGTTTTTAAATTGATTTCGAAAAAAAATTTTGATAATAATTTTTATATATTTAATTTTCAGAGCTTGTTTTTAATCCAAATATAACATATGTATATGTTTTTGGAATCAGCAAATGATGGAGAATAAGATAAACGTAAATTTGGATAGTTTTATAAAAAAAAATTTTTTACAATTTTCAGATTTTTAATGACCAAAGTCATTAATTAAATTTTAAGCCACCAAGCTGAAATGCAATACCGAAGTCCGGGCTTCGTCGAAGATTACTTGACCAAAATTTCAACCAATTTGGTTAAAAAATGAGGGCGTGACAGTGCCGCCTCAACTTTCACGAAAAGCCGGATATGACGTCATCAAAGACATTTATCAAAAAACTGAAAAAAACATATGGGGATATCATACCCAGGAACTCTTATGTCAAATTTCATAAAGATCGGTTCAGTAGTTTGGTCTGAATCGCTCTACACGCACGCACACACACACACACACACACACATACACCACGACCCTCGTCTCGATTCCCCCCGCGATGTTAAAACATTTAGTCATAACTTGACTAAATGTAAAAAGTAACAGTTGGTACTGTGAACAATAAAACGCCTATCAAATTTTCATATAATTGGGAAAGGATAAAACAGCGTTATTGTGTGCCCTTTTATGAGATTTCAGTCAATGTGGACAGTCTGAGAATTCAGTCAATGTGACAAAATGATTTTGTCACGCTTCAATTAAGAAGCATGCTAGTTAAAATGTGTAAAAACAATATGTAACACCAATTATAGAATTGGGAAAGAAATCTTGTCGTAGTTCGCCGACAGCTCGAGTCACCCACAATTAAATGTTTGTACGATCGACTGCACTTAAATTAGCGGCTACATTGACATTTAAGTGAAGTACATAAATGTACAAAAAAAATGTGCCCATAGAACAATATTTTTACACATCACCATACATGTCTTGAGCTGTCTTGAGACAGGAAAAAAACAACCAGCGTTAAATGGAACAAAATGTTTACACTTTAGCAAACATGTGAATAAAAAGTAGTTAAAATGTGAAGTTGGTTCTGTGAACAACACAATGTTTACATATGCATTGTGCACAGAGAAGCAAAATGTTTACAGATCACCATGCATATAGATAGAGAAAAACACACTCACACAACGCTAAATGTGCAAATGAACTGTGTGCACATCGTCATGCTTACAATTGGGAGCTGCAGAAAAAGACAGCACTAATGATCGCAATGAAGAACACTATCATAGTTGCACATCAGTACACCCGTACTTGCAAAAAGTACAGCAAAAGTACAGTTTGTTCACTCACACACACACACACACACACACACACACACACACACACACACACACACACACACACACACACACACACGCACACACACACACACACAGTAGCAAACTCAAAGGGATTGAGAAAATGCAATCATGTGCAAAATGAAAAAAATATCAATGTATATGAAACAACTAAAATCACACACAACACACTGAACTAAAGTTGCAAAGGTGTGTACAAAGAGAATAAAAACAAATATTTACACATCACCAACGTAGGTTTGAAATGATCTGAATGCAAACATAGTTGCACATCCAGTCACTCTGGGAGGCAAAGTACCCAGACTTTGACAACAAAAGCTATCTTTCCAGACCATCATCAACCAATTTTCAGATGCAGAACACATGTAATGAGCGGTTTTGCTGCTAGTCCTGCTTACCTCCCCTGGCGCGAGCGCTAGAGGACAGGGGGAAAAATCGCTTCTTTGCGATGTGTAAATCGGTACTTTTCTATTTGATTCTGCAGCTTAGGTAACTGCGCATAGTCTTCATTGGTTTTTTTAAATGTGTGGTGTTGAGGTATGTCCGAATCATATGCAACCCATCTTTTGCACATGACGCAGTTACGTAATAGTCCAAGCAAGTAAGAGAACAACGTTGAAGTGACAATGACTAGGTTTAAAATGTCCCTTATCAGAAAGTTCAACCGCAGTCCTTTGATGTTTATTAAACACATTTTCATATAAAGTTGGCGCTTCATATCATATGGAAAAGTGGCTTTGAAATTGACCCTAATCCTTCTTTGGGCTCTGTAAATGTCGTTTGGGGCTATGGTTGTAAAACGGTATCTACTGGTAACCCCAATGTATAAACTGAAAACTCTTTCTGCACCAGAACACGCAGAAAGGATTGTATCTGCCTGATGTCTGATGCTTTTCAAAATCCCCAACCACTAACACCTTCAAAACGGACATTAACTGACACTGTTGTTTTTCCCTATATAATCCTTACTATTTTTCCGAGACGTCGTCCTGTTGTGTATTTAGCTTGCCACAACCTCATACATCGTCTTAAAAGTTAAAGTTAAAGAAAATACTAAAGATAAATGAACAAGCTGACGCAGTGTCATTCGCACCGTGAATCCCCCCATGGGAACATACTAAAGTCTGGTTCCAAATAGGCTCAATTTCCTTCTATTTCTTTGTATTTCTGCCTCGTAGGGGTAGGGGTGTTCAAACCAAAGGCACCTTTAAACCAAAATTCAAATCACACATCTTACAATACTAAGACACTCAGCAGTGAAAGGGTGTCTGCTGGTAAAATATTCCAAACAATCCTAAAAGTACTTCACTACTAAACGTTCTTTTAAAAAGAGCCGTTATTTTTCCCTCTATAATCAGTATTGTGTTTTCTGCGAACATGTAGTCTATTTAGATGGTTGTCATGTGCACATGAATTGCTAAAGCGTTTTCAGTTGGGCATATGTCGAAAAGCAAAGAATTAGCCCTTTGAAAACCATCAGAACTGTCACACAAAAATAACATTTACCTATCTCACCAACTGACCAAACATAGGGCTTTTCCTTATGTATTATGTATTGTCGTGTTTTTTGTAGCATACTTGTGAAAACAGCCACCACTGTTGTAAATGATACTTTAAAGAGCATTATTTCATTTTTACAGTTGAAAGACAACCTGGACTGCCGTATATTACAGCTGTTTTACAATCAGCCAAACTTTTCTTAACAAACGTATGTTAAGAACAACTCCCATAGTGAAATTGAAGGAAAACAAAGTGAAAACCCCCCTGCCATAGAGGAGCTAAAGAATCAACAATAAACGACTGCATGGATAGCTTGATGCACGAATGCATTGCGGACATGTTTGTCTCCAACCAAGAGAAAGTTCCAAAAAATCCCTTTTGTGCTTCTTATTATACAGTGACGTCAAAGACAGCCTTTTCTGCTGTTCATACATTCAGGGGTTATGGTTACACTAAACGACGTAGTTGTAGCCATACTGCCATCCAGATCTATTTTTTCCTTGCGAGCAGTCACAGGGTGTTTGTGCTGTCTGCCAACCGTCAGACGACCCCGCCCAAGTCTGTTAAGGGACCGTTTGACCGTTATAGAACGCGTCTTTTTGATCTTTTAGCACATTTGGAAACGGTTGATTTTTATCCCTACCATTGTTTCCAAACATTATATAGGAATGTTTTGTGAACAACGGATAATAGCCGCTACTCGCATGTGTAGCAAAAGTGAGCGTACATACTCACCCTGGTCGTACAGCCGTTGTCCGTTGCCCGTCTTCATCTGTCTGTACAAATCATTACCTTTGGATTTTTCTCGAACGCTATGAAGTGAAGAAACGCCAAATGTTGCAAAATGTTGTATGACCCCAAGAGCTCAAAAAAGATACTTGAGAACCTTGACCTTACCTTAAGGTCAAGGTCACAGGGAGAATGAATGTGGTCTAAAAACTGCAAAATTTCACATTGTGCCAGTTTTCTGTAAAACAAATTAAAAACAGCGGGCTTAGTTTTGTATGGTATACAAGAAAAAGAAAGCCTTATCTTCTGATACCATTTTGGTTGACCTCGTTTCAATGTCAAGGTCACAGGAGTCCTTCAAAGTTGAATTGTATACATGTTTTGAAGTGACCTTGACCCTGAACTATGAAAAAAATCTTTCGAACTTCATAATTGTGTGGGGCACATGTTATATACTGATATTGAGCCACATTTAGTCACATATCATCAAGGTCAAGGTCACTTTGCCCCTTGTGAAATGTGACTGAAACGGGCAATTGAATCACTAAAAGTGACAATGTCTCTTTGTAGAAAGTGCCAATAAGTATGTTTATGCTTCCTATGTCTTGAATTGATAGCCTTGTGATGTGTGACCTTTGATGATCTTGACCTTGGCCAAAGGTCATGTGTAATTTGGTAGGAAAAATCTGTAAACCAGTTCTAATAGTGTACAATGTCCTTGCAAGCTTCAGTTGTTAGACCTTCACCTTCAAGGTCACCTGAAGGTCAAGGTCATTTTAAGACAAAGGTCAAGCATGAGAGTCGCATGGGCTTTGCTTTGTTAAGATTTTTTACCAAGACACATGGATTTCTTTACCCGGCTTGGTCACATTTTTCATAGGGTTCAATGTGACCTTGACCCTAACGGTATGTGACAAGATGTGGCTCACTATGAAATTCTAACAAACGCCCCACTCAGTGTTTAAGTTTGTAAGAGATATCGTCCATAGTAAAGTTAAAGGGGCAAGCTCACATCAAAATATGTCTACAATTCAACTTTAAAGGGCTCCTCTGACCTTGACATTGAAGCGAGGTCAACCAAAATGGTATCAGAAGATACGGCTTTCTTTTTCTTGTATACCATACAAAACTAAGACCGCTGTTTTTAATTTGTTTTATAGAAAACTGGCACAATGTGAAATTTTGCAGTTTTTAGACCACATTCATTCTCCCTGTGACCTTGACCTTAAGGTAAGGTCAAGGTTCTCAAGTATCTTTTTTGAGCTCTTGGGGTCATACAACATTTTGCAACATTTGGTGTTTCTTCACTTCATAGCGTTCGAGAAAAATCCAAAGGTAATGTTCAGTACAGACAGATAAAGACGGGCAACGGACAACGGCTGGACGACCAGGGTGAGTATGTACGCTCACTTTTGCTACACATGCGAGTAGCGGCTATTATCCGTTGTTCACAAAACATTCCTATATAATGTTTGGAAACAATGGTAGGGATAAAAATCAACCGTTTCCAACTGTGCCAAAAAATCAAAAAGACGCGTTCTATAACGGTCAAACGGTCCCTTAACAGACTTGGGCGGGGTCATCTAACGGTTGGCAGACAGCACAAACACCCTGTGACTGCTCGCAAGGAAAAAATAAATCTGGATGGCAGTATGGCTACAACTACGTCGTTTAGTGTAACCATAACCCCTGAATGTATGAACAGCAGAAAAGGCTGTCTTTGACGTCACTGTATAATAAGAAGCACAAAAGGGATTTTTTGGAACTTTCTCTTGGTTGGAGACAAACATGTCCGCAATGCATTCGTGCATCAAGCTATCCATGCAGTCGTTTATTGTTGATTCTTTAGCTCCTCTATGGCAGGGGGATTTTCACTTTGTTTTCCTTCAATTTCACTATGGGAGTTGTTCTTAACATACGTTTGTTAAGAAAATTTTGGCTGATTGTAAAACAGCTGTAATATACGGCAGTCCAGGTTGTCCTTCAACTGTAAAAATGAAATAATGCTCTTTAAAGTATCATTTACAACAGTGGTGGCTGTTTTCACAAGTATGCTACAAAAAACACGACAATACATAATACATAAGGAAAAGCCCTATGTTTGGTCAGTTGGTGAGATAGGTAAATATTATTTTTGTGTGACAATTCTGATGGTTTTCAAAGGGCTAATTCTTTGCTTTTCGACTTATGCCCAACTGAAAACGCTTTAGCAACTCATGTGCACATGACAACCATCTAAATAGACTACATGTTCGCAGAAAACACAATACTGATTATAGAGGGAAAAATAACGGCTCTTTTTAAAAGCACGTTTAGTAGTGAAGTACTTTTAGGATTGTTTGGAATTTTTTACCAGCAGACACCCTTTCACTGCTGAGTGTCTTAGTATTGTAAGATGTGTGATTTGAATTTTGGTTTAAAGGTGCCTTTGGTTTGAACACCCCTACCCCTACGAGGCAGAAATACAAAGAAATAGAAGGAAATTGAGCCTATTTGGAACCAGACTTTAGTATGTTCCCATGGGGGGATTCACGGTGCGAATGACACTGCGTCAGCTTGTTCATTTATCTTTAGTATTTTCTTCAACTTTAACTTTTAGGACGATGTATGAGGTTGTGGCAAGCTAAATACACAACAGGACGACGTCTCGGAAAAATAGTAAGGATTATATAGGGAAAAACAACAGTGTCAGTTAATGTCCGTTTTGAAGGTGTTAGTGGTTGGGGATTTTGAAAAGCATCAGACATCAGGCAGATACAATCCTTTCTGCGTGTTCTGGTGCAGAAAGAGTTTTCAGTTTATACATTGGGGTGACCAGTAGATACCGTTTTACAACCATAGCCCCAAACGACATTTACAGAGCCCACAGAAGGATTAGGGTCAATTTCAAAGCCACTTTTCCATATGAAGCGCCAACTTTATATGAAAATGTGTTTAATAAACATCAAAGGACTGAGGTTGAACTTTCTGATAAGGGACATTTTAAACCTAGTCATTGTCACTGCAACGTTCCCTTCACTAAAGTGGCTAAGATGCCTGGACTATAAGCTGCAGAAATTAAATAGAAAAGTACCGATTTACACATCGCAAAGAAGCAATGTTTAACCCGTGTCCTCTTGCGCTCGCGCCAGGTAGGTAAGACGCTTCTCTCCCTTGGGCCCAAAGAGGTGACCAATGCTAACAGCAAAACCGCTCATTGTAAAAAGTACATCAATAGTTTGTTCACACACTGTAGCAGCTAAATTGGGTGTGGGTTGTGGATCATGGTGTTACACATCAGCAAATAGGAATGAAAAAGTAACCCATTGGTAAATATACAGTGGGTTCTGTCGTTAAATGGTGCCCTTTTATGAGATTGCAGTCAAGGTGGACAGTCTGAGAATTCAGTCAATGTGACAAAATCATTTTGTCACGCTTCAATGAACAACAAATTGTTTACATATGCATTGTGCACAGAGAAGCAAAATGTTTACAGATCACCATGCATATAGATAGAGAAAAACACACTCACACAACGCTAAATGTGCAAATGAACTGTGTGCACATCGTCATGCTTACAATTGGGAGCTGCAGAAAAAGACAGCACTAATGATCGCAATGAAGAACACTATCATAGTTGCACATCAGTACACCCGTACTTGCAAAAAGTACAGTTTGTTCACACACACACAGTAGCAAACTCAAAGGGATTGAGAAAATGCAATCATGTGCAAAATGAACAAAATATCAATGTATATGTAACAACTAAAATCACACACAACACACTGAACTAAAGTTGCAAAGGTGTGTACAAAGAGAATAAAAACAAATATTTACACATCACCAACTTAGGTTTGAAATGATCTGAATACAAACATCCAGTTGCACATCCAGTCACTCTGTGAGGCAAGTACCCTGACTTTGACAACAAAAGCTATCTTTCCAGACCATCATCAACCAATTTTCAGATGCAGAACACATGTAATGAGCGCTTTTGCTGCTAGCCCTGCTTACTTCCCCTGGCGCGAGCGCTAGAGGACACGGGGGAAAAATCGCTTCTTTGCGATGTGTAAATCGGTAATTTTCTATTTTATTCTGCAGCTTAGGTAACTGCGCATAGTCTTCATTGTTTTTTTTTTTAATGTGTGGTGTCGAGGTATGTCCGAATCATCTTTTACACATGGCGCAGTTACCTAAGCTGCAGAAATTAAATAGGGATTTACACATCGCAAAGAAGCAATTTTTAACCCGTGTCCTCTAGCGCTCGCGCCAGGTAGGTAAGACGCTTCTCTCCCTTAGGCCCAGGGAGGTGACCAATGCTAGCAGCAAACCGCTCATTGTAAAAAAGTACATCAATAGTTTGTTCACACACTGTAGCAACTAAATTGGGTGTGGGTTGTGGATCATGGTGTTACACATCAGCAAATAGGAATGAAAAAGTAACCCATTGGTAAATATACAGTGGGTTCTGTCATTAAATGGTGCCCTTTTATGAGATTTCAGTCAATGGACAGTCTGAGAATTCAGTCAATGTGACAAAATGATTTTGTCACACTTCAATTAAAAAGCATGCTAGTTAAAATGTGTAAAAACAATATGTAACACCAATTATAGAATTGGGAAAGAAATCTTGTCGCAGTTCGCGTCACCCACAATGAAGAGTGGACAAAGTTGTTGATACCTGATCACTAACTGCATCGGAAGAGAGTGGACATCCCCCGATCTGTCGCCTTGTCTGCGGAAGCGAATGACGTCTTCCTATGTGAAGAAAATGAGAAAAAAGAATATATAGATTGTACACAGGTGTATGGGTCAAATTGAACTTGAGCGTGTTAAATTCATAGCTCATAATTCAGAAGCCTCCAAATTTGCAGAACGTGTACTTGCATTGCAATCACCCAAATAAATTAAAAATGCTGACATTTGTGGAATCAAAATTTGCTATCAATTCATTGGGATTTACCTGTCAAGTGTGGACAAAGTTGTTGATGTTTGGTCGATGCCTGAACACCAACAGCAGCGGAAGAGAGTGGACATCCCCCTATCTGTCGCCTTGTCTGCGGAAGAGAATGACGTCTTCCTATGTGAAGAAAATGAGGAAAAAGAAAATGAGGAAAAAGAATATATAGATTGTACACAGGTGTATGGGTAAATTTGAACTTTAGCGTGTTAAATTCATAGTGGACATCCCCCGATCTGTCGCCTTGTCTGCGGAAGCGAATGACGTCTTCCTATGTGAAGAAAATGAGGAAAAAGAATATAATATATTGTACACAGGTGTATGGGTAAAATTGAACTTGAGCGTGTTAAATTCATAGCTCATAATTCAGAGGCATTTAAGTCTCCAAATTTGTAAAACGTGCACTTGCAATCACCCAAATAAATTAAGAATGATGCAATTTGTAAAACCTGCATTTGCTATCAATTCATTGGGATTTACCTGTCAAGTGTGGACAAAGTTGTCGATGCTGGGTCGATGCCTGTACACTAACAGCAGCGGAAGAGAGTGGACATCCTCTATCTGTCTGCGGAAGAGAATGACGTCTTCCTATGTGAAGAAAATGAAGAAAAAGAAAATGAGGAAAAAGAATATATAGATTGTACACAGGTGTATGGGTAAATTTGAACTTTAGCGTATTAAATTCATAGTGGACATCCCCCGATCTGTCGCCTTGTCTGCGGAAGCGAATGACGTCTTCCTATGTGAAGAAATCGAGGAAAAAGAAAATGAGGAAAAAGAAAATGAGGAAAAAGAATATATAGATTGTACACAGGTGTATGGGTAAATTTGAACTTTAGCGTGTTAAATTCATAGCTCATAATTCAATTTTATTTCTCAAATAGATCAGATAGATGTAGCTGTTGTAAACTTTGCGATTGTGAAGGAAATGTATCGGCAGAATACATCGCGCGTCGTGAATCGCAGCGCTCCTCGTAGCGCCGCGCGTTGTAAATCGCAACGCTACCACAACGCGCCGCGCGCTGTGAATCCAATTCGGCAAAAATTCTCCATCTCTAATTCCCCCCCACCCCACTTATGCGAAAGAGAATGTCAAAATCACAATGTCGGGTGAGACACGTGCCTCACGTATGGCCTATGCGTAAGAGAATGGCAAAATCACAATGTCGGGCGAGACACGTGGCGCGTGGTGAAAACCTTCTCCATCTCTACACGTAACACAGCTATCATAGAATAAACCCAATTCTTGATGCACCGGAAAAACCCTGGCGTGGTTTTTCGAATAAAGACTGGAATAAACCCTGCGGCAGAATGGTTTCGGAACACTTTAAGAAGGAGACTGACTTACCTGTCGCGCTTGTCGCTGAGTGAACACATACACTCGCCGAGTCGAGGGCTCGTCGATGCGTCTAGCTTTCAACTGCCCGGTGCGGACGGAAATAAGCTCATTCTGTTTGAGCCAATGGGAGACCCGGTTCGTTTAACAGCCAATGGGGAGGCCTTCCGGTCGCCTCGTCTGCTAGAAAATGTCGCGCCAGAATGCCAGAAAAAGCCATTTGGCTTCGGAATCGGCTATTCTAACCGGGCGCATCGTGTGCGCCGCAAAATGTTTCTAGATACCCCAGAGATCGGGGCCCAAATCGGCCGGGTTTGGGAGGAGATACCGATGCAAGGCCCCAAAACGGTCGCGTATTAGAATATAGATACATGTACATTTGAATGTTCTATGATGCATTATGTATGCGTATAGGTAATGTTGTAATTAGTAATAATGTATGATTGCGATTGACAATTGTCCTTTTATTGTCTTTATTTGTATGTCTTAGTTTAGCAGGGACATATTGTAAGACTAGGCGTGAGCCTAAAATCTCCATCCTTGAGTAATAAAGTTCGTTCGTTCGTTCGCCCCTCTCACTCTCCCTCTCGCTCTCCCTCTCTCTCCCTCCCTCTCTCTCTCTCTCTCTCTCTCTCTCTCTCTCTCTCTCTCTCTCTCTTTCTCTTTCTCTCTCATTCTCTTTTTCTCTCTATTCCTCTCTCTCTCTCCCCTCTCTCTCATTCTCTCTCTCTCTCTTTTTATCCCCCTCTCTCTCTCGCCCCCTCTCTCTCTCCCTCTTTCTCTCTCTCCCTCTTTCTCTCTCTCCCTCTTTCTCTCTCTCCCTCTTTCTCTCTCTCCCTCTCTCGCTCTCTTTCTCTCCCTCTCGCTCTCTCTCTTACTTCTCTCTCTCTCTTTTTCCTCTCTCTCTCTCTCTCCCTCTCCCTGTCTCCCTCTCTCTCTCCCATCTCTCTCTCTATCCCTCTCTCTCGCTCTCCCTCTCTCTCTCCCTCCCTCTCTCTCTCTCTCCCTCTCTCTCTCCCCTCTCTCTCTCAATCTCTCTCTCTCTCCCCCTCTCTCTCCAAATGTCATTCTCTCTCTCTCCCTCTCCTCTCCTTTTCTCTCTCTCTCCCTCTCTCTATCTCCCTCTCTCTCTCCCTCCCTCTCTCTCACTCTCTCTATCTCCCCCTCTCTCTTTCTCTCTCTCTCTTTCTCCCTCTCTCTCTATCCCTCTCTCTCCCCCCTAGCCCTCTCTCTCTCTTTCTCTCTCTATCCCTCTCTCTCTCCTCCCCTCTCTCTCTTTCTCCCTCTATCTCCCTCTCTCTCTATCCCTCTCTCGCTCTCTCTCTCTCTCTCTCTCCCTCTCTCTCTGTGTCTTACCTTTATGTCTCTCTTCATCTCTCTCTCTCCCTCTCTTTCCTCTCTCTCTCTTTCCTCTCTCTCTCTTTCCTCTCTCTCCCTTTCTCTCTCTCTTTCTCTCTCTCTCTCTCTCTCTTTCTCTCTCTCTCTCTCTCTCTCTCTCTCTCTCTCTCTCTCTCTCTCTCTTTCTCTCTTTCTCTCTCTTATTCAAAGAAGGCATACAAAAAATGTTGTTCAACCTCCACGAAAAAGGTGGTATCACATGGGTAACGCATATAAAGGCAGTTTTGTGTGAACATGGATTTGACCAAGTTTGGATGTTTGGATGTGGAAACGAGAGGGTGTTTTTTTGCAGAACTGAAGGAGAGGCTCTGCCGTTTCTTCTGTCATGATTGGCGTAATTATTTGGACTCGAGTGAGCGCATATCGCTGTATGGAAAATATCAAGCCTGTTTTGAAAAAGAACGTTATGTGGACATTTTATGGAAAGATGTGTACAGAAATGTCATCGTTCAATTTAGAATGGGTGTTTCACAGATAAATATCCACAGATATCGCTTCCAAAATTCAACAGAAAACAAGTGTTGCCCCTATTGTGAAGATAAATTAGAGACCGAAATCCGTGTTTTGTTTGAATGCCAAACATATTGTGAGCTAAGAATAAAGTATTTAGCACAGTTTTTAAGTGTTGGGGATCAGTTGGGCAGTATGATTACCATGTTTAAAAAACAAGACACAGAAACAATTGTAGATAAATTTAGCAAAGTTTTTGTTTTTTTGCATTTCAGTTAAGATTGTCTATGTTAAATAATAATGAGGATTAATTGTCGCTGAAGGTTTAGTTGTTGCTGTATTTATTCGGTTGTATGTATATATTAGGCAGCATTGATGTGCATGATTATTGATAGAGGAAAGCTTGGAACAAACCACTGTGTATTTTGCATACGTTTAAATATCATGTTTTCTATTTTTCCTGTGATTCATGTGTACCCCCCCCCCTCCCCCCATTGAAAGGGGCTGTAGGCCCATATTCAAATAAACTGTGTCAGGGTCAGTCTCTCTCTCTCTCTCTCCCTCTCTCTCTCTCTCCCTCTCTCTCTCTCTCCCCCCCTCTCTCTCTCTCCCTCTCTCTCCCTCTCTCTCTCTCCCCAGTCTCTCTCCCTCTCTCTCTCTCTCTCTCCTCCTCCTCCTCCTTCTCATCATCACCTCTCTCTTTTGTTTAGCACTCTCCCCCCGATTAGTTTGCTCATTGAATTTGTCATTAAAATCGAATATTTAGTAACAGACTAAACAATGATTGCTTTGTATTCCTCATCTTCTCCTGAATTCAAAAATATATCGATATGTCATGATTACTCGAACAATGTGCTCAGAATGTCAGAACATATGTTCAGTAAGTACTATACAGTCGCATGCTTCGCGGAGACGAGCGTGACCCGTCTCGGTCTTTGGTATTGTTAGCCGAGAGTATCTAAATGTAGTCCATGCGATGACTGGTATGTGGAGTTGATGTTTTAATTTGATACCGACCGACTACCTGTTTTTATATCGCTTCACGCGACTTTTTTAATTTTTTTGTTTTGTTTGTTGTCTACGCACGTAATGACAGACGAAGTCTGCATGCGATGATGTGCTCAACGCAACAATTAAGTCTATTCATAAGATAAAGAAGACAGTGTTCTCGCTGTTGATTGAGTAGCTTACTGATTTTTGATGACACCTTTTCTCTGATTCAATCACTGTTTCAAAAAGTATTGTGAATAGCTGACATAAACATTCTGAGTTGAAAACGAGCACATAAGAGAAATCATTAAGAGTTGATTTAATTGAACGCTAGCTAGTTGCAACGCAGGAAACACTTTTTTTCATCGGAAAAAAGTGTTATTTCTTTTCCAGCAAAACTAGGAATTCTCAAACAGTTTTGATTCATAACGGTGAAATGAAAAAAATAAAGAAAGAAAGAAACGTGTTGACGGAAATGTATATCAATCTATTTCAGTTATCACTATTCTTATTTCTTTTCTTTTTTTTACGATTGGACGCACAGAAAGATGCACTCTTTTGTATTAGGGATTTAGCCGGCCTAAAGACGTCACATGTTCATAGAAGAAAAATCCTACCCCGAAATCGGCGTGTGGCTGCCTAAGTGGCGGGATAAAAACGGCCATACACGTAAACAAAAACCACTCGAGCAAAAAAAAACAACAAAAAAACGCAAGTGTACGTGGGAGTTACAGTCAATGAACGCAAACTAAGACAAACTAGTAGAGAAATCCAATGTCACATTGATTGATACTCATTGGTTGTTCTTGCTCTGCCTTGTTCAAGTGGTGGGAGAGATCAGTCAAGACTCGGGAGTGACGGTGCAAGCAACTGACGAGGAGGGCGACGCCTTGACATACTCCATGGTCACTTATCCCGACACATCAACTCTGGAAATTGACAGCCGTGAGTTTCATGTAAACGCCAACATCGTTACTCGGCAGAAGTAGCTCTAGTTTCTGGCGCTGGCAATGCTAAATATAGCTCTGTGGCCTTCTGCTATAAGGCTTAGTCCATGGTCACTTATCCCGACACATCAACTCTGAAAATTGACAGCTGTGAGTTTCATGTAAACGCCAACATCGGCGCGCGACAGATGTAGCTCTAGTTTCTCGCGCTGCCAATGCTAAATGTAGCTCTGTGGCCTTCCACTATAAGAAGGCTTGGTCTCCTGGAGATATACGATACCAATTGATAATACATGCACAGCCCAGTAATGTCCTCTTACTGATATACCGAAGTCACCGAGAAAGACTTCGTTCTCGAAATTCTTTCTCAGTTTTTGGGATACATGCAGGAGAAGCCACAGACTGTCGCATAATGTCGTCTTTTTTTAACTTTGTCTCGATTTTGACGTTAGAGGTTGTCGCGGGCAAAATTGAATCTAGCTCCGTGGCTTTCTCTTATAAAATGGCTAGGTTCCCTTGAGACGGATGTTCAGCTTTAAAATCACACACCTTTCCGTGGGAACGATTCTCCAGCTTAAATCTGGCCAGGCTTGTATGTGGTAGAAGACCATACCGAAGATCAACAGTGTTGATGCGTTCTGTGCAAAGTTGATACTTTTTGTTATCAAACAATTTAACACAAATTCACTCGTATCTGTTTAATAAAACCAAAGTCCAACCTGCACAGAGAACCCCAGGCTGTTGATTTGAGGTATGTGACCAAGTGGAGGTATGCTCTGATCTCATGTAAAAGCCTGGCCAGGAAGGATTGTGTTTATACTGTGACATGGACCCAGTATTTCAATTTGTTTGCGTCTGTGGCATGCCAAAGTCCACATCTTCCTTATTGCACAGCTGATCAGCCACAAATAGAAACAGGTCGCTTAAAACGTGCTTGAAACATTTAGTCAATCTGTAAGCCTACAAAGGCCAATCTGAAGAGTTTGTTAGTCAGTGGTGGTTAACGATAACAATAATTCTGTTTCTGTTTCTGATCTTCGAGCCTTACAGTAGAATGCAAAGTGCAAACATTCATAGAACAGTTTACAAATTTAAAAAAAACCTAAACAAATGACTGTTGGTGAGAAAAACAATGTTAGAAACAAAACAAAAATACTCTCAACTCACCAAGACAAGGTCAACATTTTCGCTTGTGAAAGCTTTTTCCGGACACATACACAATTTCAAATATCACGGAATACACCTACAATGTCACCGATGACCAAATACCCCTTTGCTTCGTTCCGCAGTGTCAGGACAGATACGAGTGGCCTCTGGAAAAAGCCTCAAGTCCCAGTGCCGCAACCACTACTCTGCTGAGGTCTACGTCAAGGACAAATACCACACGACAAAGGCCGGACCCATCGCTGTGGCTCTGGACGTTGCAAGTAAGGATTCATTCACTTGGTCACTGCAATGTCATTGTAGTGTGGTGGTGGTGATGGTGATGGTGATAATGATGATGATGGTGATGATGGTGATGGTGATGATGATGGTGATGGTGATGGTGATAATGATGATGATGGTGATGATGGTGATGGTGATGATGATGGTGATGGTGATGGTGCAGATGATGGTGATGGTGATGGTGCAGATGGTGATGGTGATGGGAATGATGATGGTGATGGTGATGGTGCAGACGATGATGGTGCTGGTGATGGTGGTGGTGATGATGGTGATGGTGATGGTGGTGGTGATGATGATATTGGTTGTGATGATGATGGTGATGATGATGATGATGACGGTGATGATGATGATGGTGGTGATGGTGATGATGATGGTGGTGGTGATGATGATGGTGGTGGTGATGATGATGATGGTAGTGATGGTGATGGTGATGGTGATGGTGATGGTGATGGTGCTGATGGTGATGATGACGATGACGATGACGATGATGATGATGATGATGATGATGATGATGATGATGATAACAATAACAATAACAATAACAGCACTTTATTGTCCATTAAAATATTACATAAAAATGGAAATTTTTCTTCGGCACACCCTGTCTGCCTGTAAACGATTATAACAACAATTGTATAGGACGACACACATAAAACATAAAACATAAAAGGGATACAATCAAATATGATATTGCACTATGTAAATTTACCCTCTCATATCACAGGAGTTGGGTTTCACAGCCGAGTAATCACATTACAAATATTTCCCACACACCTTCACATGTACACATTGTTTGTTTTTTGATGGTGCTGCTGATGATGATGATGGTGATGATGATGCAAAATGCATTGCAGTGGAACCCCCCTTTTAACACTATTGTGACTAGCATTGCCACGGCGTTAACGTCCTGCCTGCCCAAGCTTGCCACCAAGAAACTTCCCAAAAAACAGTAACTGTAAAGAAATCTGTCTAGCAAGCTTGAATTAACCTTCGCCGGCACTCGTTATCGACTACACACGGAAGCATTCGTGGGGCCGTGCGGACCCATGCTTCTCAAAGAAGGAAAAATGTGCATATCCTTCCGTGGCACTCGTGGGGCCGTGCGGACCCATGCTTCTCAAAGAAAGAAAAATATGCATATCCTTCCGTGGCACTCGTGGGGCCGTGCGGACCCATAGTCTTAAGCACTGTAATGGACTTTCAGTTTGTGCACAGAAATCATGTAAACCGAAAGTAGTTTCTGGAGGAAGTAGCTTGGCAACCGAGAGCAGAAGCGGATACTGCGGGAGCTGACGCATCATGGAGAGGCCAAACATCTTTGACGCTCTTGTCACCGTCGAAGGGTATCCTGAAGAATTATATGGTGAGTAGAGAGAGAGAGAGAGAGAGAGAGAGAGAGAGAGAGAGAGAGAGAGAGAGAGAGAGAGAGAGAGAAACAGCTAGCAAAACAATGAGGGGTGATAGAAAACGTAATGCAAGATGGCGGAGGCTGTGCTTGTGTGTCACTCGTGTGCCTGTTTGTGTGTGCATGCATTATTATGTACACACATATTAGTGTGCTTGTGTGCATGCATACGTGTGCAAATGTAGTTCATTGTGTTCGTGTGTGTCGACTTTTATGTGTGCGTACATGGGTGTGCTTGTGTGTGTGTGTGTGTGCATGTATGGTGCAGTGGGGGGGGGGAGGGGGGTCAGTGAAGGTGCTGGGGAAGGGGGCATACTTGTGATACAGTGAATGTGTGTGTGTGATTTATATTGCACAGAGTGGATTTAACTGTAGTGCCCCTGATTTTATTTTTTCCAGAGGAACCTGTAGAGACCATTCAGGCAGTCGAAGGCGCTGCAGCAGACGTACCAGACAGTGGCGACGACGAGACAAGCGATGAGGAGTTCCTGCCCCCGTCATCTGACGACGAGTCACCTGATGAAGTGAGTACAGAAGAGGAGTTGGAAGGAGATGAAGAAGAGTGCAGCCCTTCTGAGTTGGAGGATCTCACCACATACACAACGAAAGACGGCACCAAATGGAGGAAAGCTCCTGTGTTGCCATCCACGAAAACCAAAAGCAAGAACATTTTCAAGCCTCCACCTACACAGATACCTGGGACACACCATGTTCACAAACCTTATGACTCTTTCAAACTGTTTGTGTCTGACAAGATGATAACTGATACTGTTCGGTACACAAACATGTTCGGCAGCAGTAAATGGCCAAACATGTGGGTTGCATGCGACTCAGTTGAAATTGAGGCTCTGTTTGGTTTGATGTTGTTTTTAGGGGTCAGAAAACAAAACATGCTTTCAACTAGTGAGGTATGGGACCCCATTGATGGGATCAGTCTTGTCAGAGCATGCATGTCCATAAACAGGTTCAAAACGCTCATGTCTTGTCTGAGATTCGATGATAAATCGACCAGATCAGCAAGGAGAGGGAAAGATGCATTCGCCCCATTCAGGGACATGTGGGACCAGTTTAACAACAATCTGAGTAAACACTACATTGCTGGACCCCTGCTTACCATCGATGAGCAGTTGGTCCCCTTTAGGGGCAGATGCAATTTTTTGCAGTACCTGCCGAGCAAACCTGATCGGTATGGCATCAAGATATTCTGGATTGCTGACTCCAGCAATTGTTTCCCTCTCTTGGGCATCCCCTACCTTGGCCGTCCGATTGGCCAGGACCGACAGGTCAATTTGGGACGCAACACTGCCCTGCAGTTGGCGCAGCCCTTTTTGAAGAGTGGTCGCAACGTGACATGCGACAACTACTTCACAGACTTTTCTCTGGCTGAAGGCTGTCTCAAGAATGGTCTCACGGTGGTTAGCACAGTGAGAACCAACAAAAGATTCCTGCCTGAGCCATTCAAATCAAAGAAAGGCCTTCCACTGCACGGCAATGAGTTTGCCTATGGCACTACAGCAACCCTGGTAAATTACCAGGGGAAAAGAAACAAAAACACGGTGGTTCTCAGTTCCATGCATGAAAAGGGCGTGGTCGAAGCAGGCGCCCCCAAAAACAAGCCAGAAATAATTCTGTTCTACAATTCGACCAAGGGAGCAGTCGACGCCCTGGACAAGATGGCCCACACATACACCTCGAAAAGAGTGACCAAACGGTGGCCCATGGTCATGATATCCAATGTTCTTGATCTCGCCACTGTGGCAGCACGGTGTATGTGGGCCATCAAGTTCACGGATGACTCGCTGACAAAAAAGAACGACCGGTCCGCTTTCATCCAAAGCCTCAGCAAAGACATGATGCTGCCACTGATGAGGCGCCGTCTTGTGCACAGAAACTTGTCTCGGGACTTGTCCCTTTTGATTCAGAGTTCAAGCACAAGGATTGAGCAGTCTCAATCATTGGGTCAACCAACGTCAAGAGCAGGAAAGGCCAGGCAGGCTGAACCTCGCCCAAGTACATCAGGCACAACTTCTGGATCATTGCCAAGGAGACAGGCAGAACCTGAGCCCAGCACATCTGCTGAAACTACCAGCAAATCGCACAAGAGAGCACGATGTTTGATGTGTTTTTGGAAGGTTGACCGGAAAGTGAAACAGAGATGCTAGAGGTGCAGGTCATTTATCTGTCCAGATCATACGAAAGCTGTATGCACTGCCTGCTTCGATGGACAATAATGTGCCTGTCAGATACTGTTTCTGTATCATGTTTTCACATTGTCTGTGCCATCTTGCTCTTGACATTGGCTGATCCAGTGTACCACCAGGCCTACAGCACATTTTGTGCCACGTCTACTTCTCTCTCTCATACACACAGCTTCTTCTGCACTTGACCCAAAATGCTATGGATGAAAATAAATGTTTGAAATTTATTGTCATTTTTTTTAAATATTGTCCGATCAAACACTGCACAGCTTGCAACTTTTGGGTGGAACACGCCACTTGGCCGCAACGAGGTCCTCCATGGTGACATGGTATGCATTCTCCTGAAACAGGAAAAAATCAATCTTATTTCTAAATATCTTTCTCTTCACATGAAACTTGTAACATGAACAAGAGTTATGGAAAGGCTCTGACTTGTTAATTTGTTTTCGAAGAACTTGTAGACTATTACTTTACCGTGTCTTTGATTTCCTTGCATATTTGTGCCATTCATGAGAGTGGTTTTCACTTGATGTCTGTTATTTTTGTGACAATTGTTTCACAAGTGTAAGTTCTAATATGCATGAGAGCAATGAAAACGCTCAAAGTTTTCCAATACTTTGTGATTGACCGCAAATTGTCTTGCTGCACTGTGTTATCAGGATCTGTACATACATAAGGTGACACTGTTTAGACTGTGATTTGTTCATAGACGGAACAAGTAACACAGATAGATCTACGAGCTATGAAAAGGTTATATGATAAATAATTGTATTTTCCATGAACACAATGATTTACGATTTGTATTATTTTACTGTTGACATCGGTCCAACCTCTTCTTCATACTGTTCATCGTATGCGCCTGATGTGGGATCCTCAAATCTCTCCCTCACAGCCTCCCTTATGACTTTTGGGTAAACGAGGGTTCGCTTTCCCCCTGTGGCCAGCTTTGCGACAAACTGTAATCACATTTCATTTTCATGAATGTACGCCAAGTTCTGGAACTTGCTTCTGTCATTTTCATAAATAAATCTGATTGAAGTTTTGCTGACAGTATTGCATTTTCTTCTCTGTTATCAATTTGTAGTGTTTGTTTTTGCATGTCTGTTTGCCTGCACACATGCCTACACTCAACCTGAGTGTGCGAGGTGTGTGTGTGTGTGGGGGGGGGGGTATGTTTGTGTGTGTGGTGTGTCTGTACTGTGCCTGTATGTCTTTCTCTGCCTGTCTGTCTTGTTCAGTTTGACTGTCTCAGTTTACTGTGACACACACTTCTCTCTCTCTCTCTCTCTCTCTCTCTCTCTCTCTCTCTCTCTCTTTCTCTCTCTCAGCACGCTCTATACACACACTCCCCCCTCACACACACGCACACACATACACACGAGGCCTGCATGCCAGCCTAGCTTTACCATCACTGTCAATCTGTGAATTGTTCAGCTTACCATGAGGCTCCCCCACATCGCCTTGTACACTTCCTTCCTGCTGCTCCCCGCGTGGCACAAAATGTGCAGAAGGCCTGGTGGTACCCCACTAGCCCTGTGTATAGAGAGACGGAATTTCTGCATACAATTGTTGATAAACAAAGCAAAAGGCTTGCAGTAATAACACATAGTTCATCAAGTGCACATGATAAAACAACAATGAAATACTGGGAGAAAAACCTACCCATGTTTGGCGAAATCGCTTTTCAGCTCCTTCAAGGCAAAACTGCTGCTGACACTTGCCTCCGCCATGATGTAGCGATGAAAACAGGCCGTTTCCGGTATTTGGAACAATTAAAATATTATGTGTCTGCATGGCCCCACGAGTGCCACGGAAGGGTTTGCACAATTCTCCTTCTTTGAGAAGTATGGGTCTGCACGGCCCCACGAGTGCCTCGGAAGGGTATACACGCTTTTCCTTCTTTGAGAAGTATGGGTCCGCACGGACCCACGAATGCTTCCGTGTGTAGTCTAAATTTGACCATTAATTAATTAATTAATTATCACTGAAATTTAATGAGCTTTTAGGAGATGATAGCTTTTTAGGTGTCTGAGGCATTTCTAAAAGCTCATTAAAAAATTCCAACTCGTTTAAGAGATATTTGCAATCAAACACCCTTCTGGGTCCGCACGGACCCACGAGTGCCGGCGAAGGTTAAGTCCAATCACCACCAAATTTTGTGTACTAATTAAAAAATGGATGCCCAGTTCAGTCGTGCTATTTATAAGTTTGTCACGCGATTTGTTTTAGCAAAGGGGGGGTGAAAGGGGGATAATTTGTGTTTTTTAACGTTTTTTTGTGTGTGTTTTCTTTTCCACTGCTTTTTTAAAAGTTATTTTTTAACAGAAAGTATTATAAATAATTTTATAACCAAACAAGGTGTAAAACCTATGAATTAGCTGAAATATTGTTAAAATTCTACACAGAAATAAGGAGACAGTACAAAGAAAAAAACAAGCAAATCCCGCATTCACTCACAGCATCCTGACTCAAATGAAACAAAACTGTGACACTCACCAAATGATGTCTTGGTAATCCATATTGAATATAAGTCACATTTTCACAACAAAGTCCCAACTGTACACCTATGAACATTTCCAAAAGGATTAGGCTCTAGCCATCCATTGTTATCAGTGCTGCCACGCCCCCCTTGCAACTACACATTCGAAGATTCATGCAGTACCACCCTAACACGTGTAGTTTGCCGACTCATACTAGCAGCAACAACGGGACTGTTTCTTCCTCAATATCACTGCTATTATCGCTTTCTTGAGGCGAAAACAACACGTCGGAATCATGATCTACAGGGTCCTCAAGATCCAACATCCGGAGAATCTCCTCCCGTGACAAGGCTCGCCTTCGATTCATTTTTTTTCTCGAAAAAAACGTACAAACCAGGCTAATTTTACATATGGCGGAAGGGCACACCAAGTGTGTCAAGGGAAACAACTCAATTTACTGCAAGCTTCAAAAACCGGGAAGCAATCACGAGTCGTGTACCTTGTATGCGTAATACTAAAATAGTCACTTCCCGTCCGTGGGCGTTGCAGCGCTATTACTATAATATAGTCACCTCCCGTCGCGAAAGTGTTAAAACCTACCAACAAACATAGGAAATCAGGTCTGAACAAGGAAAAAGTGTAATATTACAATGGCTACCTGAACAGAAAGGCAGATACGCTTGGGTCTCAAAGGATCGGGAGTCTAATATTAGGAGGTCTTGAAATAGGGGTATGAAATTAGGAGGTCTCGAAATAGGGGTATGAAATTAGGAGGTCTTGAAATAGGGGTATGAAATTAGGAGGTCTTGAAATAGGGGTATGAAATTAGGAGGACTTGGAGAGGACAGCACGTTTCGCCCTGCAGTCCGGACTGACGATCTAACAGCGAACGACAAGAAGAAAGAACAAGAAATTTGGAAGATATTAAATGTGGGGGTTTGAAATAACTTATCTTTCAATTAGGGAGTCTTAAATTATGGGGTATGAAATTAGGGTGTATTACGTTGGGGGAGGGGGGTGGTGAAATAAGATCTTAGATTAGGAAGTAATTGTGTCTGTGGTGTTCCAGGTTCAGAGCAGAACCAGCGTCCAGTGATCACCAACCTGAAGGGCGAGCTGCGCGTGCGGGAGGACGCGGCGGTGGACAGCGTGGTGCTTGAAATGGGGGTGGTGGACGAGGGGAATGACGTCAACGCCGATACTATGACGTACACCATGACTACCGTGCCTTCCTCTGCATCAAGCCTCTTCAAGCTCGATGAAACGAGTAAGCTGTGTTTAAGGAATTTTATAGAGCTCCTTTCGACTGTAGAAACCGGCCTGTTAATTTGGTCAACAATTTCTTGACTCGCGCGCGCGCGCGGCGTGTGTGTGTGTGTGTGTGTGTGTGTGTGTGTGTGTCACGATTAGGTGACAGGGATCAGGAAAAGGTCACTCGGTGGGGTGCCCTCTCTTGATCCAGTGCGACAGAAAGCGTCTGTTTTCCGACACCGGATGCAGATTCTGCTGACAGCGCCAAACAAGCACGAGATTTCTGTTTTTGCACGCATTTCACGGAGTGGTTTTTGCTATCGGGGCAGAATTGTCGATAGCTGAACTTGTTAGGTGACAAGGTTAGTCACGTGTTATTCTCAAGGTTGTCTGTCTGAGACACGGTAACTGCGCACTC
>NC_090255.1:3142715-3227715 GCF_037325665.1 Littorina saxatilis
GTATAATATAATAATGCCAACAACACATAAAAGACAAGTGGCCTGAAGGGATATCAAAACATTTAGGCAATGTGTCAGCCTGAAACCAACGAATCAACACTGAAAAACAGTCATCATAAGTAGATTAGACTTGGTCGGCCCAATTGCAAAGACCGAGACCGGTCAAGCTTGTCTCTACAAAGCATACGAGCGCAGTACCTATTTAATCTGTTTTCTTTCATTATGAGCACATCTTTAGAGTACACATAATATATGTATAGGTTACAACACGAGTGGTTTTTTATATGGCTTGTATTTCAGTCAAGACCCAGCGGATGAATATCATCGGGAGACACGAGCCTTTGGCGAGTGGCTCTCGATTGATATTCCCGCTGGGTCTTGACTGAAATACAAGCCATATAAAAAACCACGAGTGTTGTAATCTGTATATCCCATTCTACCATCAAACACAAAGTGTAGACTACTAGCGGCACTGTTGCGATCTGTGGAGTATGAAACAGTGTTTTCAGCGAGACTTGGCCTTTTTGCAACCTTAAACTAAGTGACCGTCGCTGAAAAAATAAAACGAATGAGTGCATCTATAAGTACGCGGTAACACTACTTTCAGACCGTTTAAAAGCTTTAAGTAAAGGTTCATAAGTTGCAAGAAAGTAATGAAGTCGTATAGAAATCCATTTAGTTGAAGCGCACAATTCTTTTGCGTTTCAGGTCGGCGGAACGGGGAAACCGGTTTGGCCCCCATTTGGCTTACTCGACTCGATTCAGAATCGATTCCACGTTGTTTTTTTCGAACGCATTATTATACAATTAGTCTTATTGACAGAGAAGCAAATTTTAGGGAACACATATGTAGATTTAACCATTTGCTCCCTATTTGAAATGTATCTACATGTTTTGCGAGTGTGTTTGCATGAACCTAAACTGGTATGGGTGCGAGGAAAACAGGACCCAAGTCTGTCACCGCCGCTTGATTGCATTTTGAAAGAATATGACTGGATTACGGAAAAATACACACATGTTAAGTTCTTAGATACCTTCATCGCCAATGTGGACTTACTGCAGAGCCAGGCAAAAGAGTAGACTTGCTCGCAAAACACGTGAAACAGCTGATGATAGCGAAGCCCAACCGTGCCAGGTAAGGACGGTCTGACAGATTCTCAAAAGTCGTCTGCTAACGAAGCAAGGGGAGGGTACTCGTGTTTTTGTTTTGGTTCGCTAGCATCTGGTTATCTTGTTAGTTGAATGTTCGTTTTTTCCCACCTGCATTGCTTTCATAATGAAAGAAACGTTTGCTTATTGCATCTCATACATCAGATCAGTTCTGAGATTCATTTTTGCGTGCAACTGATATGGTTTTCTGAGCCGTGCAATACGATTTTGGAACTTCATACAAATGTGTCACATTGTTCGGCGCGAGGTCAAAGGTCGGGAGCAAAGTAGTTCTTCGCCCAAATCGGAATCTGCACTATCATATATTTTTTTGAGTCCATGATGTATTTATTGAGCTATAAAAATACAACATATATACCCATACTGAAGTAACAGAGACAAAGAAGGGAGGTCATGGGATATATATATATATATACTTTTAGACTCAGAAAATAATAAGGATTACAATGCAATCATTTTTAAATCGATTACATTTTTAATTTCAATTATTGTTTTATCTTTATATATGTATTTTTGGATTCAGAATTTAATGAGGAATACAATTCAGTCATTTTTAAGTCTGTAAGTAAACATTTGATTTTAATGACAACTTTATTAATTTCCAAGCCTTCAAACTGAAATGCAATCCCATTGTCTGGGACTGAGTCAAAGATTGCTTGACCAAAATTTCAATACATTCGGCTGAAAAAAGGAGGTTGTGACAGATAAGCTGATGGTAGATTTCCGAATGAACACAATACCCTCAGATCTGCTGATTTACGACGGGCAAGCTACAATCCAGGGCAGAGAACACTGCAGCGTTGTAATCCAACTCTGTATTTGTTTCAGGAAAGGACGTCCTTACAAATTAACATTACAGGGGCGGACGAGGGGGGGGGGGGCACGTCGTGCCCCCTGTGCCCCCCCCCCCCCCGAAAAAAAAGAAGAAGAAAAAAAAAGATTTTTCTATGCTGATTCTATGACCATTTCTAAGTTCAAATGGCACCAGATGGCACCATTTTGCTTCTTTGGGCAAAACATTTTTTCGGGGGGGGGGGGGGGGGGGGGGCATGCCCCCGGACCCCCCTAGCAAATTCGGGCGCTTCGCGCCCATCACATTCACTTTCGATTCAAAGTGCTCCCCCCCCCCCCCCTTACAAAGCAACTGATCCGCCCCTGCATTACAAATCTCTGATACAAAGACATAGTGCATAGTGTACTCTAAAAGAGAGGTTGTGCTACCACAGGAACATCCCGATAATTGAGTGGGACAGTATTAAACTGCTTCCCAGGGCTGCAGTAAGGAAGTACATGGTTCATCTGTCATTGACCTTCATAGCTTTCACGCAGCCAGTATATGAGAGATAATGGTCTTCTTGGTGACCGTTCATGCCCAAGCACGCGGAGCTGGTTGCCAGCAGGACACCGTGTCACTGGAAAATATCATAGACTTTGGAGTGCGAGGACCAGGGAAAATAACCTCATGTGAACCTGTCTGAGTATGACCATCGTGACGCCCATATATTTAACTCTTAGTCGTATGATAATTCCAAGAATATATTATCTTAATACACACGCTCTAGGGTAGGTTAATGATTGTAGATAAGCTTCGCCATGATAATTATGCTGATGCAGGTTAAAAGTGGGTCTGTGTGTGCGTGCGTGTGTGTGCGGTCTTGTGTGTGTGTGTGTGTGTGTGTGTGTGTGTGTGTGTGTGTGTGTGTGTGTGTGTGTGTGTGTGTGTGTGTGTGTATGAGGATTGCACAAGATCTTCTTCAGGGACAACTACACCAACAACAAATGCACAGTCATATTATCTGTTTGTCTTCTTTTGAAAATTATACATGGAGTAGATATGATGCGTTAGTTTTAACTCTGTGTGTGTGTGTGTGTGTGTGTGTGTGTGTGTGTGTGTGTGTGTGTGTGTGTGTGTGTGTGTGTGTGTGTGTATGTATGCGAGACGGAGTGATTGAGTTTGTGTTACTGTTTGTCTATTTCTTACGGGAGCCTTGAAGGCTTCGCCTCTTGTTTTTGGATTAGTCTTGTTGTTGTTGTTGTTGTTGTTGTTGTTGTTGTTGTTGTTGTTGTTGTTGTTGTTGTTGTTGTTGTTGTTGTATTTTATTTTTTCATTTTTATTTTTTCAGGTTTCGTTTGTTATGCGTCAGGGAAGTACTGTCTTTAATGTTCGGCCTCAAAGCGCATCCTATATTCTTTACGTTGCTATACGTTGCTATACGTTGCTATGGCAATTTAGCTGGTCGTCCTGTGTGCAAGGCAGCAAATGTGTGTGCTCATACATACAATACAGCTTTGGTTTGAATACTATTTTCCATTTTCAGAAAAAAGCAAGCTTTTTGTGATTGTTTTGCTCGGTAACTTTGTTGATTGGTTGTTTGTTTCTTTCTTTCTTTCCTTTAATTCTTTTACACAGGCAATTGATAGGGGGGAAAGCTGTTGCAATAGTATTACAGTGAAAGAATAAGGGTTGTCCTCAGAAACATGTTCCTGTTTCTTGTGAAATGGAGCCAAAAAAATTAACATAACAATAGACACATATTTCTTATGTGACATAATGGTCAGCCCAAATGACCGTGGTCACAATATGGAAGAAGAAGAAAGACACGAATTACAACTCATTCAGACATAAAGGGGTCATTTTTCCCACTCGTTTCTTTGATATGGGTTATGGAGGGTGAAAGCTATATTAATACAGTTGTATTAAGAATTGATCTGGAGACATGGACATGAGCAAAGTTATGATATGCGGATTTGATATCGTGTGTTTGTCGTGACAACGATGATAAAAGTGAAAGAGGAATCCTCGTGTTACATTTTGTGACATTTTCCGTAAGGTATGTTTTTCTTCTTGATGCGTGTTGGATGCATTATGTAATCAAACAATTGGTGTTGATAATGCTTGATAGAAACGTTCGATTCCTGTCTGAAAGAAAATGTTCTCTGTTCAGCAAAATGATGTCACAAATATGCCATGTTGAAATAGTAAGTGTTTCTACAGAAAATGATGATCGTATTTAGAACCAAACAAATCTAATCAAACGCACAACTTGTGAAGCTTTATTAGATCAATGTAAACAACATTCAAAAATCACAGAGTTGAGAGCTATCTGCTTTTTCTGACAAACCTGCCAGCTCTCGATGACCCTTGCACCGCACATGTTTCTCAGAAGAACCGATATGTGATGAAGCCTGCTGACGTCAGCGTAGTGACGCACGTGACCAACAGTGACTCTGCGGTGAACTTCTTGCAGGTGGACATCACTCCGTCCTGGCTCGCTAGAGACCAGGATAAAGATGACGTCATCCGGTTCACTGAAATCACACCAAACGAAAAGGGCGCTTTCGCTCTCGATCCAAAAACAGGTCGCCCGCTTGTTTGTTTGTTTGTTAGTGTGCTTTGCTTTTGTTGTTTGTTTTCGTGCTTGTATGTTTGTTTAATTGTTTGTTTGAATGAGTTTCATATTTCTGTTTTTGGTATTTGATATTTCTTTCCGTTTTGTAGTCGTTCTTATGTGTGCATTTTTATTTAATTCTTTGTTTCAAATGTCTTGCCTCTTTATGATTGTTTGTGTCTTTTTGCGGATTGGAACTACCATTGCATTTGTTTGTAAGAATAGAATGGGTGTATGCATGTTATGGGTGTATGCATGTTATGGGTGTATGCATGTTATGGGTGTATCCACACTAGGACAAATACCAATGGCTGATATGCTAAATGGCGGAAGACATTATTGTTCTTCTTGTTCTTCCTCTCAGGCGTGATTTCGACTGTGGTTGACTACGGTATTGACAATTATGAAGAATTCCAAGGGCAGGACACCGTGCTTATCACAGTGACCGTGAAGGACCGACAGGGGGAGACAACCACTGCATCTGTCACAGTGCGATTCGTGGACTGCAACGACAACCCGCCTGTCTTTCCAGTGAGCCGTTTATCTGAGCTACATTTGTAATTGTGTGGGTTTGTTTGGATGGGTAGTATTGGTGAGGGTTTGAGAATGTTGGCCAATGAAAGTTTGCTGATGAAATGATTTGTATGTTGTCAGACAGAACTAAAATGTACTTCTTTTTAACAAGGTTGCTGCGATCCTATTTTCTCTCTCTCTTCTCTCTCTCTCTCTCTCTCTCTCTCTCTCTCTCTCTCTCTCTCTCTCTCTCTCTCTCTCTCTCTCTCTCTCTCTCTCTCTCTGTATTGGCTAGACTGTCTTTATTCCTAAACGGTTACTGCAAAATACAACAGCCGCGTCTCGCGTATGAGATAAAATGGTAGCATTGCCGCTAACGGCAATCAATGCCCCCCCCCCCCCCCCCCTACCTGTGTGGCTGTATATGATTTACCTGCACTTAAAGAGATCCGACACCGACACATGCACAGCCTGGCGGTGACCTTACCTTTGATTTTCTTCTGCTGAAGTCACCGAATGTTTGACGTGACGTGATGCTTCGCATTATAACTTTTTCTCTGTCTTTTTTTTCCACTTATTGCGCTAGAGATGTCACATTACAATACAGGGTCAAGAGGAGACGTCTTGCAGGGATGGTCAAATCTCACAATGTTAGCTCGTAAGCCGGGCGAGTAACTTCAAAAAGTTACTAGCCCGCCAGAAGTGTTGCTGGCCCGGTACATATCACAGTTGCTGCATCTGCAGTGTTTATAGATTTCAAACTCGATGTTACAACCACAAGTTTTGCATTTGACCAGAATTGTCACTGGCCAGCCGGGCGAGCTACCAGACGGTTTCTACTAGCCTGTCCGATTTTTTACTCGCCCGTGGCGATCGGGCGGACGATTTGGCTCTCCCTGTCTTGGTTGTTTATTTGACGTCGAATGTCCTTAGGTCGACATTGTGTTTTCAGCAAGAACCAGCGACGCGAATTGAAGTCCGGGATTGCGAGACATCATCCGGTACTGTTGTTGGGAAGGTCGATGACGCGAAGGATGGCGACTCTGCCTATAACCAAAACAATGTCTTTGCTTATGCAGGTAATGTATATTTTGTTTTTGTCATAAAGTGTGTTCGTTTTCATTTCTGTTTGTTTGGTTTGTTGTTTGCAGTGTGTATGTGTGTGTGTGTTTGTGTTTGTGTTTGTGTATGTGTGTGTATGTGTGTGTGTGTGTGTATGTGTGTGTGTGTGTGTGTGTGTGTGTGTGTGTGTGTGTGTGTGTGTGTGTGTGTGTGTGTAAAAGTTGTGTTGAAATAATGTATTTCATATCCCTCAGTAATGCAGCCAAAATGTCCCGCATAAGAGGGCAGCCGTTAACAAATCAAATCAAATTAACTTAATCATCTCAAACTGAGAAATTACATTAGTGGCACATAAACATGAAGAAAAGCAGACGACTACAATAGTATGTTAAACATTAAAATAAATGCACTAAGTAAAATACGATTTTGACATAACCAACAATCTCGATGAATACACTTAATCTTAAACACATGTGCTGTCAGGTGTTGGTGATGGAGCTAAAGTGGAACCATCTGGAGCCATAATCTTGACCAGAGCATTGACTGGAGGGGAGGTCATCACCTTTCCAGTCCTGGCGACTGACCGGGGCAAGGTGCCTGGTCCGCTGTCCAGCAAGCCCTACTATGTCTCCATTAGCGTTGTGGTAAGGGAAATTCGAAAACGTGTGCCAATTTGTTTTTAACAAAAACTCTTTTTCATTGTTGGAAAGAAGTTTTGATAGGCAGTTACAAAGTATAAGCATATAATTGTGTGAGTGTTTGTTACAGGCTTACATAACGCCAATTTATTTTGTTGGGATAACATAAACTTGGCCAACAAATTATTGCAACCATTTTTGCACGCTCAGAAAAGCGTTAAACCACAATCCATTTTATTTGAACTTTATATGCTGGAAAGGGTAATTATGTCTACTGTTCATATCATTTGTTCGATCTGTGGTACTTTTTATAGGCATCCTGTGGCATCCTGTCAAACAAGGTCACCCCTAAAATCGACCTGACAAAAACCAATGCCCCGTATTTTAAAATCTGCAAAAAATCAGAATGTGCACTTACCAAACACTTCTGACTACCATTGGAAAGGCCATTCAAGTTCCTGTTCAGAGCATTTTGTTTCATGCACCTTACGTCTTTAGTATTTGTGTAGCCTTTTGTCAAAGGTGGTAGGTGTCAACCGTTTCTGAGGCCAAAAAAAGGCACGTTTTGCGGCCATTTTTGAGGGGTCTTCTACTGAAAAAGTCATATCTGCTTAAGTTCTCAATCAATTAATATAAACATTTCAGAAGTTATGACCAATAGGCTAACCAGATAATGTATTGATTTTTGTGAACGTGTATACTAAGCGTGTCGTATTACGTAACGTTTTCGAAAGATCTAAACAAGTATTCATATTAATTCAGGGTTTAAAGGTACTGAACTTGTCAAATCCAGGTGCACGGAGCCCCTGGGGGTTTAGTCATACCTCAGGCAGCTATCCGTTAGAAGAACTACCAAGTTTCATTGACTTGCACCCAAAGAGTAAAGATCTGCGATTTTTTTTTCGAATTAATTTCGTACTCGGACCCGGCTGGTCTTGACCTATTTTTGGATCTAAATTTAGATCAGGTAGATCACATCATGCACAAAAAGACACGTCACTATATAGCAAACTATGTCAGACATCATCATGAGTTTGTGTAAAACAAAATGGAGGCCGGAATCACTCGGTTGAATCGAACTCCGACCAAACACCAATCAATCAATCAATCAATCAATGAGGCTTACACCACTATAATAACTAGGTTAATTTATGCACTCGCGTGAACAAGAAACTGTCGAGCGTCACAGATGTCGTCGTTGGGTAGTTTTGGGTTTGTTTTACTACCATAGGAGGATTTTTGAACTGTAAATGCAGTCAGCTGCAACAAAAACGCAAAACGAAGGCTGTGAGCTGCACTGTGCCTTTAAGGACAACAAATCGTGACTTTGCATGCTAAGCAAAAAATGGTTGGGGAAAATTGTGCCAAAGTTTCAGGCAGATCTGAGTGCTGGTTTACATTTGCTGGAGATGGGAACACGCAAGAAAAAGTATCTATCACCGTCAATGGTACCGTATACAGCCGCTGAGAGACTAAAAGTCCTGGGCCTGTGCTTGGCTGTGGTTATTTTTAGCTGGAGCACTGTGTTCCGTGCGATACACGCTTTGGTAATTTGATGGTTGTGAGAGTGTGCGGCGGGCGCGCGGTAGTGTGTGTGTGTGTGTGTGTGTGTGTGTGTGTGTGTGTGTGTGTGTGTGTGTGTGTGTGTGTGTGTCATTTTTTGATTGTGTGTGTTAGAGAGAACGAGTGAAAGAAAGAGAGAGAGTGCGTGTATGTGTGAGAGAGAGAGAGAGAGAGAGAGAGAGAGAGAGAGAGAGAGAGAGAGAGAGAGAGAGAGAGAGAGAGAGATGAAATAGAGAGTAAGAGGAAGTGAGAAAGCTACAATGAGAGAAAAAGAGAGATGAGGTGCATGCGCACGAGATAGAGACAGAAACATAGGTATATCGGAGAGAGCGACACACACACACACACACACACACACACACACACACACACACACACACACACACACACACACACACACACACACACACACACACACACACACACACTCTCTCTCTCTCTTTCTCTCAGTCCCTGTCTCTCTTTCTCTCTCTCTCTCCCCCTCTCTCTCTCTCTCTTTCTCTCATTCAGTCTCTCTGTCTCTAACACACACACACACACAATCGGCACAAACACACACACATACCTAAAGTGTGGATGGTTACCTAAGAGGCGGCACTGGGTGTAGTGCCTTTCTAGTGCACTTACACTACAACAGCACTGGGTGCAGTACTCGCTCCAGCATCGAAGAATTTTGCACTAAAAAATGCACAAAATTTGACCTATTTCGTCGCCTATAGAGGACGGAAAGAATGTCATTTTGAACATTGTTATGACATTCTTTCCGTCAAAAAAGTCAATTTAACGGTGTTAAATGAAGCGACCATCCACACAATTAGGTTCCCATCCAGAGTTTAGGTTGCCATCCACGTGTGGATGGTTGCCTTATGGTGATTTAGGCAACCAAACCTGTGGAAACGGGGGTACACACACACACACACACACACACACACACACACATGCACGCACGCAGACACACACCCACAAACACACACCACTCTCTCTCTCTCTCTCTCTCTCTCTCTCTCTCTCTCTCTCTCTCTCTCTCTCTCTCTCTCTCTCTTTCACTCAGTCTCTTACGGTCTACAACACACATTATCACGAACAGACTCAAACGCACACATATACACACAGGCAAACACACTCACACACACACACACACACACACACACACACAACACACACACACACACACACACACACACACACACACACACACACACTCACACCTCAGCACAGGCCTAGGACTGTTTGTCTCTCAGCGGCTGTATACGGTACCATTGACGGTGATAGATAATTTTTCTTGCGTGTTCCCATCTCCAGCAAATGTAAACCAGCTCTCAGATCTGCCTGAAACTTTAGCACCATTTGCCCCAACTATTTATTGCTTAGCGTGCAAAGTCACGATTTTTTGTCCTTAAATCCTGAATTAATATGAATATTTGTTTAGATCTTTCGAAAACGTTACGTAATACGACACGCTTAGTATACACGTTCACAAAAATCAATACAGATTCTGGTCAGCCTATTGGTCATAACTTCTAAAATTTTCAAAGCAATTGATTGAGAACTGGAGCAAATATTGCTCTCTCAGTGGAGGACCCCCTCAAAAATGGCCGCAAAAAGTGCCTTTTTTGGCCTCTGAAACGGTTGACACCTACCGCCTTTGACAAAAGGCTACACAAAGACTAAAGATGTACTGTGCATGAAACAAAATGCTCTGTACAGGAAATTGAATGGCCTTTTCGATGGTAGTCAGAAGTGTTTGGTAAGTGCACATTCTGATTTTTTGCAGATTTTAAAATACGGGGCATTGGTTTTTGTCAGGTCAATTTTAGGGGTGACCTTGTTTGACAGGCTGCCACAGGATGCCTATACAAAGTACCACCGATCGAAAAAATGATATGAACAGTAGACATAATTACGTTTTTCAGCATATACAGTTCAATTAAAATGGATTGTGGTTTAACGCTTTTTTGAACGTGCAAAAATGGTTGCAATAATTTTTGGGCCAAGTTTATTATCTCGAAGTATGTTTCAGGATTATTCTTGGAATGTTATCTAATGACACTTGGTGAAGTGTATGTATGTGTCTGCATAGTTTGAATCCTTGTTGAACTGAATAATCAGTAATACTATTAATTTTTGTTTATAATAATCTAGCTGTCACTGCTGTGATAAAGAAGCAACCTCTTAGGTGTAATGAAGAAGACAAACGCACAAACAACACACACACACCCACACACACACACACACACACACACACACACACACATACACATACACACACACACGCACGCACACACGCACATACACACACACATACATACACACACACACAAACACACACACACACACCAACAAAAACATACACATACACACACCCACACACACACACCAACACTCACCAACACACACACACACGCACACACACCAACACACACACACACACACACACACGCACACACACACACACACGCACACACATATACACACACACAGGCCCACACACACACCCGATCTATAAAAAACACACATTCACAAACACCCGACACGCTCAGCTACCAGAGGTCTGTATGAACAGTCACAGTATGCATACGTTTGTTTGTTGTTTTAAATCGTAATTTAACTATCTTTTTTTTACATTTAGTCAAGTTTTGACTAAATGTTTTAACGTAGAGGGGGAATCGAGACGAGGGTCGTGGTGTATGTGCGTACGTGCGTGCGTGTGTGTGTGTGTGTGTGTGTGTGTGTGTGTGTGTGTGTGTGTGTGTGTGTGTGTGTGTGTGTCTGTGTGTGTGTGTAGAGCGATTCAGACTAAACTACTGGACCGATCTTTATGAAATTTGACATGAGAGTTCCTGGGTATGAAATCCCCAGACGTTTTTTTCATTTTTTTGATAAATGTCTTTTATGACGTCATATCCGGCTTTTCGTGAAAGTTGAGGCGGCACTGTCACGCTCTCTGAAAATTAAATATATAAAAATTATTATCAATTTTTTTTTCGAAATCAATTTAAAAACACTTTCATCTTATTCCTTGTCGGTTCATGATTCCAAAAACATATAGATATGATATGTTTGGAATAAAAACACGCTCAGAAAGTTAAAACGAAGAGAGGTACAGAAAAGCGTGCTATCCTTCTCAGCGCAACGAATACCCCGCTCTTCTTGTCAATTCCCCTGGCACTGCCTTTGCCACGGGCGGTGGAGTGACGATGCTACGAGTATACGGTCTTGCTGCGTTGCGTTGCGTTCAGTTTCATTCTGTGAGTTCGACAGCTACTTGACTAAATGTTGTATTTTCGCCTTACGCGACTTGTTTGTAATTCACAACCCTTTGAAAAACCAGTGTCACTAGCAGGTTTCCATCTTATGTTTCAGCAATGTATCCCCTCCGAACCCCTGACAACTCAACCCTACACGTCACAGCCACAGCCACAGCCACAGCCTTGCCAATCTAACACGGAGGGTTTAAAGTTCGCAGCCATTGCTCTGGTCGCCATCTTGGTTGCTGCCGTCCTGATGACGCTCATGTTTGTTAACTGGTTTTGCATTCTGTGTTTGCGTCTATGGTTTAGATGTATGTTTGCCTCACGAAGATCGTTCGTCTCACTGCCTCAGTTCTGGCCAGGCTTTTTCATTAGATAAGCACATTTCTCCACTTGGTCACATACCAACTATCAACACACCGACTGCTGGTTGTAGTGAATTGAGGTTTTGATGTTTTAATTTTTGAAAAAGACATTCAATGCCCATTCTGATCATCCTCGCTTCACGGCTAGCGCCAGTTTCTCTCTGACCGGATGCATTGTTACTGCGCGGAATCTATCAAAACAGGAATACAGAGTTATCTCCCAACTGAGACGAAAGTGATTGCAGATTGGCCGACTTTGACAGTGATCTCCGTTATGTTCTTCACAGTTATGATAAATACATCGTTCTAAGGTTAAAACAAGTCGAAATGCTGAGACTGCTGTGGGAAGGAGACCGTGTTATTGTTGCATCACTCCCAACTGGTTACGGAAAAAATAGTATCGTCTGCTTCGTAGCATAAGTTGCTTATCACGTGACACTTTTGCTATATTTAGAATTGTTTGCACAGTAAATACATCCGCGAAAGATAGCTCGCTTGAAACTGTCTTACATACCAATTCCTTTGTAATTTAATAATTACACAACACCATGAAAACTCATTATCGACAATCGCGAATCTGCTTATATCAATAACACATTACGAAAAGCTCTAATTATGTAAAACATCGATTTCCTCGCCAGAGAAGGAAAATCAAAGCATCCTGTCAGGGAGAGAATGAGATCCGAAGGGAAGTAACTCATTTTTGACCTGAGTTCAGGATGAGTCAATGCCTTCTACGAAATTATTTCTTTAAAAGTAACACCACTGTGAGAGACCAACCAGGCTTTTTATATTTGGTATGTGACCAAGTTTGTTTGATGGTGTTAGCCAGTGTAACTTCTTCTTTTCTTCTTCTCTTCTTCTTCTTCGTTCATGGGCTTAGACTCCCACGTTCACTAATGTTTTTAGCACGAGTGGATTTTTACGTGTATGACCGTTTTTACCCCGCCATTCAGGCAGCCATACGCCGATTTCGGGGGAGGCATGCAGGGTATTTTTTTGTTTCCATAACCCACCGAACTCTGACATGGATTACATGATCTTTTCCGTGCGCACTTGGTCTCGTGCTTGGGTGTACATACGAAGGGGGTTAAGTCACTAGCAGGTCTGCACATAAGTTGACCTGGGAGATCGGAAAAATCTCCACTCTTAACCCACCAGGCGGCAGCGACCGGGATTCGAACTCACGACCTCCCGATTAGGAGGCCAACGTCTTACCACCACGCCACTGAGCCCGTCTAGCCAGTGTAACAACCTAGCGAGATGAGAGACGGCGAGGTGTATGTCTTCACGAGGCGGAGTGCACATGCTTTCATTCTTGACTATTATATTTGTTTAATGCTTATGAACGCCAGAGTTAGCTGTAGGCCATTCTAATAACAAAACCACTATTTATGTACAAAACAAATGGTAATCAAAATCAAGATATATTCCCTCGCAGAATAAAAAGGAATACCAGCCGAGGGTACTCCAATCTATGTACCAAAACCTCAAGATGATCATGACAGTCCTAGTGTCACCTATCAGTTAATGCCAAACCAACATATATTCTGTGTATGTGCAGCTGTAAAAAGCAGCTGAGACCGACAAGAGCGACAAGACCGACGAGACCGACGGTATAGGCTACCAACTGAACGTGATGACTCGACCAGGACCTCAAGGACCTCCAACGTCATCAGGGCCATCATCTGACCACAAACCCAGGAAACAGAGACTGCCCGGTGCAGTACCTGCAGCCAGAGGGAAAACCTGAGATTCGTCTGAACGAGACTGGAGTCCATGAAGCTGTCAACGTTCCAAAATTCAGAAACCAAAATGATTATGTTTCATTAGTGTCTGACTGTCCCTCTACTTCCATACCTTTGGATCGAGGTACTAGTAAATTTAACGTGTTTTGTCTATAATAAACGTTCCAGTTACCTACCATTTTTGGCTCACGTAAGTGTAGCCTATGCGATGCTAACTTTTGTCTGTTGTGCGTGCGTGCGTGCGTGCGTGCGTGCGTGCGTGCGTGCGTGTGTGATAGAAACTTTAACATTTGACTGAACACCGAAATACTAATTTTACCGGGTTATTATCCAAGCAACAGCTTCAAAGTATTGAAGAAATGATCAACATTTCGTCGGCACGTATGTAGATAAAGTGTGTATCCAAAGAAAACGGGTGGTGATGGGTTTTGGGGGGGTAAAAACAGGTGACTGGTTTGTGTTGTGTGTGGTATGTAGACCAGGTCAGGGGTCAAGGTTGGGTCAGATCGCGTGAAGCATTGTGGTATAGATTCACTTCTGAGTTCTAACCGAGCTGCATTCGCCGATTCGGGGAAGACGATTTCACATTGTTCGGTTTCGTAGCGGCTCCAGAAAAAATAGATAAAGAAGATACCAAATGAGATTTCCTACATGTTGATATGCACAGCGTGTTTTCAGTGTCTGCGCGAGGAAGCGCTGTCGAAAGGGCAGTGTCGATCTCAGTCGGTGGCAGTCGTGTCCCCGTAAGTAGGCTACAGACAGACAGATCTAGATCTAGTGTCTCGCACTCTTGCACCGTGTCACCTATGCTTACTGTGTGTGTGTATGTGTGACGGAGTGATTGAGTTTGTGTTACTGTTTGTCGATTTCTTACGGGAGCCTTGAAGGCTTCGCCTCTTGTTGTTTGTTGATTCATGTAGCTGTCGGAAAAGCTGGTGGAACGCTTTCAATGCTGGGCTGTGTGTATTGTATTCTATTTTTTTTTTCAAACAATTTTATTCATATAAATAACAACAATTAACAATATCTCATACAATGAATTAAATACAACTTATCGAGAACAGCAAGCTAACTTTTTCAACGTTTTGTTCTTCGAACACTCACACAAAAATGCTTCTTTTCTGTAACTGCCTATTAAAAATACTTTCCAACGGTAAAAACGAATTTGTATTTTTTATATATACTAACGCACATCTTTCCGATTAAGATAATGTGGTTCAATTTATACATAGTTGCCTTTCTCACCATTACAAAATGCATACCAAATAAAACATCACTAACATTCAAAATAATCTTAACTTCTAAAGTACGAAAAATAAATTCTTCAATAAACTTCCAGAATTTGTATACAACCGGGCATTCAAAAAAGAAGTGTTCAATGAAATCAGTTACATCACAGCAGTAATTACATTTATTAGTTTCCGTTACTTTCATTTTACACAGGAGAATGTTGGTCGGATAAATGTTGTGCATAATTTTCCAGTGTAAAACTCTTAATCTAGTCTCTTGTGTTGACTGATAGGCAACTATCCAGGATCGTTCATCAATTTCTACATTAAACTTTCTCTTCCAAAATCCTCCGAAACATGGTACATCTGTTTTCATATTAATAATCTCTTTCCTGTATTCGCTGGCACTTAACACATTTTTGCCGTTAAACAGTGGTAAGGTAATACAAACATCATCAGTCATATTTACAGCATTTTTCCTCATAAATAATGACACAGCAGCTTTTACAACATTATATTCAAGAATTCGGTTTGGCGAATATCCAATCAAATCACATATATCTTGATATGATAATATATCTCCCGAACGTACAATGTCATTGTGTATTGTATTCTAGGAAAAATCTCCCTGTATCTCTTGAATGTAGACAAATCCTGCTAATCAGTCAGTTCAATCTGCCTTCTCAATTGGCGTCAGACTCCAGCAGTCATGAAACGTGCCCAAACAAGCACCTTTAACAGAAATAAAACATTGATTTAACCAAACCTTATTTTTGTACTTGATGAAGCAAGTAAAGTTAATGGCAAATGTTAACATTTTCAATTTGTGTGTGTTAATTTTATCATAATGAAATGGATGGTTGGGGGTAGAGTTCTCCAACATATGTTTTCCTGTTTTGTTCAAACAAATCGCAATCAATATCACTTTTAGCGTTGTTATTTTCCTGTCTTTCTGGCACCAACATTTTTTGTCATTCAGTCGCTCTCATTCCTTATCATTGTATCCGTACATGTATTAGTGTTGTAGATTTAGAAGTCAGATTGTCTTTTCGTACAATATTTACAAAAAAAGTGTACCCATGGCCATCAAAATGGAACTGACATGGATTGAATAAATTCTGAAATTGTGCGATTTGGTTGGGTTAATGTGTTTATTTCTGTGCACGAATAACATTCTTATTGATATCGTTTTTGTATGTCCTGTTCCTGACCTTGCTATTACCGTACAATCCCTAGCATAAGCCCACCCCCCCTGTGCACAGATTTAGGGCAAAATTGGGGGGTGGGCGTTTGCTAGGGATAGACCCCTTTGCACAAAGTAAGTTTTGTGCTCAACCGTGTAATTGAGTGAATACAAACCCCGAAAGCATGTAAGTTAGGTCGTGTCAGAGTAGAAGTGAAGGAAAAAAGAAAGAAAAAGTACTTTGAGGCAAAGAAGGCCAACCATGAGAGAGAGAGAGAGAGAGAGAGAGAGAGAGAGAGAGAGAGAGAGAGAGAGAGAGAGAGAGAGAGAGAGAGAGACAGAGACAGAGAGAGAGAGAGAGAGAGAAGGACTGGCTCTTCTGAAAACAACCCGAGCATAGTCATTCATATAAATTTATAAAGTAAAAAGAAAATCGCCAGACCTTTGCAAGGACAAACAATAACAACACAATTCCGGGAAAAAGAAACTTGATGAAATGTCGAAATGTCAACACCAATGAAGCCCTTTCTTTCTGTACAGGGAAGAAATTACACGATCGTCTTTGGAAATGAAACGTTAACTGAACTTGGATTTTGTCTTCAAAAGGCCCAGTCTTTCTGAGAAAGAAAAACCCACAAACTTAGGAGGAAAAAAAGAGAAGAGAAACTCGAAAAAACATGAACGATGGGTGGGAGTGAGGAGAGGGGACACAGAATAAGAAAATTTTTTACATTTTCCTAAAGAATGTTTTATGCTCTATCCAGTGGTGAAACCCGTTTTAATAAAGAGCAAAAACTGTTTGAGTTATAAGCCTGTGACTAAGGTGACCCCCACATTGTTACCAGACACTCCCCGGACTTATATTAAGCCTAGCGCAGAACCGTGCGAGGTGACATGCGACTCATTTACTGGTGGAGTGTCACATAATTATGGTCATGGGATATATGCGTGTGGAAGGAGTGTGAAGTTTTATGCATACACCATAACAAAATCCTGTGCTTTGCATTTGGTAAATAAACTGTTTGACTTGACTTGACAAGATATAGATTGCTTACCATCGTTACAGCTTTAATCTGTTTACAATATGGATTCGACTTTACATCTAGTCAAGTTTTGGACGGGGAATCAAGACGAGGGTGGTGGTGCTGTGTGTCTGTTCGATCTTCATGAAACTTTACATACCCATTCCCGCAGTGGGGCACTGCGGTTATGAAATTAAAGGCCCCTCCTGTTTTTGGAACCGCAGGAGCTTTCTAGTTTGCTGTTAGGTAGATTTTTGGTTCCTCTTTCCTGTCATGCTCTCTTTTTCTTCATGAATTATTTTCTTTTTTCTGCCTTCTTGCTCATTCACCTGTATTTTTTCCAAAAATCTCTTCTCTTGCCGCTTGTCTCGCGATTCATGTATAGTTTAATCTGTTAGTGTTCTGATGTAAGTCCAGCAGTAGATAGGTTAAGCCTATTTTAACATACTGGAAACTGGTAATCTTCCAGTAGGTATTAATTTAGTTTTACTAAAGCCTGCTGGGACACAAGTAATGGGTTAGTGCATTTGTAAACAGGAATCGCTTGACAAGTGGCCCCCTTCATCCCCCCCTTCCTCGTCCTGATATGGCTCTGCGTAGTCGGCTGAACGTTAAGCAACAAATAAACAAACAAACAAATTACATACCCAGAATATGTCCAGATGATACCCCCAGACAATTTGTTTTTCATGTTTTCGATAAATATCTTTGATGCCGTCATATTAGTATTTCAGTGAACGTTGAGGCGGTATACACTTACGCCCTCATTTTTCGATCAGATTGATGGACATTTTGGTCAAGCAATCTTCGACGTACTGGTGAATGTAACGTACTGGTGAATGTAACGTACTGGTGAATGTAACGTACGTTTTGTTTTGTCAATAATTAAACGTTCCAATAACCTACATTTCTTGTGTCTTGATTCTAAATTTTGGAAAGTTAGCAGTCTACCTGTTTTGGGATTTTTGATGAGTAAAATTACCCCCCGCGGGTTAGGGGGAGTCCCATATTGGTTGGGACAAGAAAGAATTTGCCCGATGCTCCCCAGCATGTCGTAAGAGGCGACTAACGGATATTGTTTCTCCTTTTACCCTTGTTAGGTGTTTCTTGTATAGAATATAGTCAATGTCTGTAAAGATTTTAGTCAAGCAGTATGTAAGAAATGTTAAGTCCTTTGTACTGGAAACTTGCATTCTCCCAGTAAGGGCATATATTGTACTACGTTGCAAGCCCCTGGAGCAATTTTTTTATTAGTGCTTTTGTGAACAAGAAACAATTTATAAAAAACGCTCGCGCTGGACCCGAGTACTCTTCAGACTGGCTCGCTCCCCCAGTAGGAACGTTTTTGTCTTGTGCACGTGGATTTAAAAAAAATAAAAAAATATTTATTTATTTTACACAATTAAATTTTTTTTAGAGTAAAATAAAACATTAAAACGTTCATAATAAACAATAGTAAACAAGAATTAAAAAAAAAAAATAGACCGCCCAATATGGGGAATCGAACCCGGATCACTTTGGCCATAGGCGGACTGCTTTCCACCAAGCCACCAACTCTGACAATTTTGCCAGTGAACTCAAATGCCTAGAGTGCTATCTTTGCTCGTTCATAAAATTAGGTCGCGCAGGACGCGAAGTCAGTGGCACACGCACGCAAAGCCTGGTGTCGCTGGCTGGGCGGTTCTATCAGCCGAACAGCAGTTCTATCCCACCGCGAATTGCGCCCACCGTTAAGAGTCGTTTTTGTGGATTATTTCGCATTTAGGTTCCAGGTAACATTATGAAGTTTTAATACGATCAATCGGACCTATTATCAAGTTAGTGTATCAACTTTTGAAAGAACTGCGCCCAGTAGTTTCCCAGCAATAAGCTGTTAAGTCGAGACACACACACACACACACAATTAAAGTCTGATGGATCCTCCTACTGCGTACTCGGGGACAAGTGGCTCTATCCCATATCCCCCCTTTGCCCTATCCCATCTCCCCCCTTTCCCCGTCGCGATATAACCTTGATTGGTTGAAAACGACGTTAAACATCAAATAAAGAAAGATGAGTAAAATTCGACAGTTTAGATACTCATGGAGAAGGACATGTAACCCACACAGCCATTTCGCCCAACCTACCCAACTCCTACCCATCCCACTCGAACCCTGTAGAGTGTTGCAGGTAGCTTTGTTTCTTCCTTGGGGATGAAGCTACCAGGGGACGGGATTGTGTTGGAGGTGCGGGTAGAGGGGTAGCCCTCCCGGTGCTCCCCCTTGGACCTCCCTAGTCTAGGACCCTGGGTCTTCGCGAGGTGGCCATTGTGGCGTAATCCCTCCGGACTAGCATAACGTTTCCCTATCCCAAGACCGACCGTGCGTGGTCTATGACCACATCCTCTACGAGGTGACCCTATCAACTAGGCAGCGAAAGCCCCTAGGCGAAACACGGCGGATCTAGAGGAGAGAACCTCGATAAAAAATTTGAGCTGCCATGAAGACGGAGCATGTTGGCTGAGGACAGCGGGCAGACCTTCTGTGCCGACACCCATCTACAGGAGAAAACCAGGCATGCACGCATCAAACCCAACATGGCCATACAAACGAAAAAAACGGAACCCTGTCCATAGTACAGTAGCATTGCTCGTAATTGTCAATATGCCAAATATAAAAGATTCAAATCTGCGATTACCATAACATGCATTATTCATACCATTGCTATGGAAACACATCAAACATGAGTACCTGGTGGAGACGAAACTTGGCAAGCCCCTGCAAAAAATGTAAGCACTAATTCCAAAAGCATTTTGTATTGGCAACCGGAACTGAAAACTGAAAGGCTACATAGCTAACACATATTTACCCTCACCAATGAATCGCGGTCCTAATGGTTCATTTTGCATTTGTAGCAATAACTTAAATCTCTATGGATTTCGTTTACACATATATATATATTTGATACCACCCTGTTCTCACTTGCGGAGAGCGTTCATTTGCATGTAATATATATGCATATTATACAGAAACTGCCATTGATCGGTGCCGCAATGTGTCATTATTGCTTATCTGATAGACAAGTGGGGGAAATCGAGAGTTGTGTTTGGATAGTCTCACACAGCCCTATTGCGACCATCGGTCCATATTTCCACGGAAGTTGCTTAATATGCTTTACATATATACAACAGCAACCAAAACGCATGCTTCTTGTTTCATCAACGTGAGTGAAGTACACGCATTCCTGTCCAGGTTTGCAATGTGTCAGCTCTGTGACGCGTTACAGTGAAGACTGGGTGAATGTGGATAACCATTTTACACTTACATCTTGGTGCTACAAGATAAAAGTCTTGGGGGACATTGGACAGTAAGTTGTTTTCAACCTCATTAATTTACTGTGATTCAATGTCATGTCCTAATGGGTAAAACCTATCCATTAATTCCTGTATCCTTTTTCTGTCTGTTGATCTTTTTATTTATTTAGTTTTTCTCTCTCTTGTTTTCCATTTTTGTGTTCCTTTTTTGTGTTCCTTGTTTGTGTTTATTCATATAGCTTTTATTTAATTGATATATGTTTACATTGATTTAGTTATCATTTGTATTCAGTAATCATTGTATATACTTATTTGTTTGGTTCTATTGATTTATCTATCGTTCTGGTCGTTGTTACTAAGTGTTGTTGTTACATTTTTGTTATATTTAGTCAAGTTTTGACTAAATGTTTTAACATAGAGGGGGGAATCGAGACGAGGGTCGTGGTGTATGTGTGTGTGTGTGTCTGTCTGTCTGTCTGTCTGTCTGTGTGTGTGTGTAGAGCGATTCAGACTAAACTACTGGATCGATCTTTATGAAATTTGACATGAGAGTTCCTGGGTATGATATCCTCAGACGTTTTTTTCTTTTTTTTGATAAATGTCTTTGATGACGTCATATCCGGCTTTTCGTGAAAGTTGAGGCAGCACTGTCACGCTCTCATTTTTCAACCAAATTGGTTGAAAGTTTGGTCAAGTAATCTCCGACAAAGCCCAGACTTCGGTATTGCATTTCAGCTTGGTGGCTTAAAAATTAATTATGACTTTGGTCATTAAATATCTGAAAATTGTAAAAAAATATTTTTTTTTATAAAACGATCCAAATTTACGTTCATCTTATTCTCCATCATTTTCTGATTCCAAAAACATATAAATATGTTATATTTGGATTAAAAACAAGCTCTGAAAATTAAAAATATAAAAATTATTATCAAAATTGATGGCCTGGGTGGCCGAGTGGTAACGCACTTGCGCTCGGAATCGAGAGGTTGCGTGTTCGACCCTGGGTCGGGCCGCTATTTTCTCCCCCCTTTCCTAACCTAGATGGTGGGTTCAAGTGCTAGTCTTTCGGATGAGACGAAAAACCGAGGTCCCTTCGTGTACACTATATTGGGGTGTGCACGTTAAAGATCCCACGATTGACAAAAGGGTCTTTCCTGGCAAAATTGTATAGGCATAGATAAAAATGTCCGTCAAATACCCGTGTGACTTGGAATAAAGGCCGCGAAAGGTGAACATTCGCCTGACAGGCTTGAGGTTTGCTGGTCGATGTGAATGCGTGATATATTGTGTAAAAAATTCCATCTCACACGGCATAAAGCGCTTTGAACTTCGGATAAGGCGCTATATAAATAAAGAGAATAAAAAAAAAATAATAATAATAATTAAATTTTCGAAATCAATTTAAAAACACTTTCATCTTATTCCTTGTCGGTTCCTGATTCCAAAAACATATAGATATGATATGTTTGGATTGAAAACACGCTCAGAAAGTTAAAACGAAGAGAGGTACAGAAAAGCGTGCTATCCTTCTCAGCGCAACTACTACCTCGCTCTTCTTGTCAATGTCACTGCCTTTGCCATGAGCGGTGGACTGACGATGCTACGAGTATACGGTCTTGCTGCGTTGCATTTCGTTCAGTTTCATTCTGTGAGTTCGACAACTACTTGACTAAATGTTGTATTTTCGCCTTACGCGACTTGTTTTTGTTGTTGTTTTTGTTTTGTTTAGCATTTAGGACAATCAGATAACGAAGCGTGTTGATGTTTTTTTTTAATTAACTGATTAACTGATCTAGCCCCTTGGAGATTTAACAACAGAACTGAAGAAGCGACTTGACTTGAATTGAATTAAACTTTATTTAACAAGGATTACGATTTAGGGCTATGCCTTTTCTTACAATCTGTCCTGGATACGCATAGACACACAATGATATAATTAAAAAAATAAAAATTAAAAAGTTAAAAAGTTAACCAACAAAAGGAGGTCGGATAACTTCAGCACGTGATGATACAGATGAAGATGATGATGATTGATGATGATGATGATGATGATGATGGTCATCATCATTATGATGATCATGATGATGATGATCATGATGATGATGAAGAAGAAGATGAAGCATGAAGAGCATACATACGTGGTTATTCATAAGATCAAATGCATACTATGCAGGTAATTATAAATACAAGCTGGTAGTAATCGAACATGTAGCAATAGTACAACAAAAATATTTTCAGAATATACAATGCACAGCATATCTTTGACGTAATACTAAGTGTGTTAAATCAAAACGCGTTAAACTACTCAGACATTAGGTGGTTTTTGGCTCATGTGTGTGTGTGTGTGTGTGTGTGTGGGTGTGTGTGTGTGTGTACTGTGTGTGTGTATGTGTGACGGAGTGATTGAGTTTGTGTTACTGTTTGTCGATTTCTTACGTGAGCCTTGAAGGCTTCGCCTCTTGTTTAACACATTTTTGGCTCACGTAAGTGTAGCCTTTGCGATGCTAAACTGTGTCTGTCTGTGTGTGCGTGTGTGTGTGCGTGTGTGATAGCAACTTTAACATTTGACTGAACACCGAAATACTAATTTTACCGGGTTATTATCCAAGCAACAGCTTCAAAGTATTGAAGCAATGATCAACATTTCGTCGGCACGTATGTAGATAAAGTGTGTATCCAAAGAAAACGGGTGATGGTGGTTTTTTTTTTTTTTTTTTTTTTTTTTTGGGGGGGGGGGGGGTAAAAACAGGTGACTGGTTTGTGTTGTGTGTGGTATGTAGACCAGGTCAGGGGTCACGGTTAGGTCAGATCGCGTGAAGCATTGTGGTATAGATTCACTTCTCACGAGCTGCATTCGCCGACTCACATTGTTCGGTTTCGTAGCGGCTCCAGAAAAAATAGATAAAGAAGATACCAAATGAGATTTCCTACATGTTGATCTGCACAGCGTGTTTTCAGTGTCTGCGCGAGGAAGCGCTGTCGAAAGGGCTGTGTCGATGTCAGTGCCAGTCGCGTTCCCGAAAGTAGGCTACAGACAGACAGATCTAGATCTAGCGTCTCCCACTCTTGCACTGTGTCTATGCTTACTGTGTGTGTGTATGTGTGACGGAGTGATTGAGTTTGTGTTACTGTTTGTCGATTTCTTACGGGAGCCTTGAAGGCTTCGCCTCTTGTTTAAAACTTGTTAATGACTTTAAGTGCTTAAAGGATGATGGAAGTGAATTCCAAACTGAAGTACCCGAAAAAGCAAGACTGGTCTTATTCATGTCAATTCGTGGAATTGGTGGGATCAAGTTGACCGACCCATTCTGTGGGTAGCTTTATTACATAATGATGTAATGTAAATCGGCACTTTACTGTAATACAGTTTATGCATGAACATGGCTTTGTTTAACTTGAGATGCTTTTCCAGTGGAAGTGGAGAGAGGCAGAGAGAGGGATAGACAGAGAAGTTGCAGAAAGTCCAATCACTAGCCAGAAACGATTGACAGGTGCAAGAAATCTGTAGGTAATTTCCAGCCTTGGCCCCCTACTGCGTCACCGTAACATTGGTCATTGAACGCGTTATATCACAGGTTGCAGATTGATCATAATTATGACATACATGAATAATAATTATTCCAACAAAATTGATATTCTTTTGCATTAAAACGAGATCTTTGTTTCTGAACCCATATATTATGACATTAGAAGTAAGTTAAGTTTTTGACGCCCATGTCACAGTTTAGTACCCAACTCCAGAGAACAGCCATTATGATAGACATTGTTGTATACCATTTGTCAAATTTTGTTTTGAAAATGATGAGTTTTGCATGAGTATTGTTCGAGCAAGACATGATTTGTTATTCGTCACGTTCGTGTCCTAAACAGACGAAAGAGAAGATGGTGAGAAAGACAGTGACTGCTGGAATCTTCTGGGTCTGCCTGCTCAGTGTCTTCGACTGGATGCAAGCTGTGCCGCCGGTGAGTATGAATGATGTTCTTTCTGTCGCTCATTCTTTACAACTTTAATGTTGCATTCTGTTTTGTTTTACCCGGTTTTCCTGTCCTTGTTTGGGTGTGCATTGCGGGTTAACCGTTGTTTCTGTGGGCATCTTAAACAAATGAGGCAGAGCGCTGTACGTCGTAAGTGTTAGTTAGACTGCCTTGGAGAATGTGGAACATATACTGATGAGCTTGCGGTGATCGTCATTTTTATATTTAGTCAAGTTTTGACTAAATATTTTAACATCGAGGGGGAATCGAAACGAGGGTCGTGGTGTATGTGCGTGCGTGTGTGCGTGTGTGCGTGCGTGTGTGTGTGTGTGTGTGTGTGTGTGTGTGTGTGTGTGTGTGTAGAGCGATTCAGACTAAACTACTGGACCGATCTTTATGAAATTTGACATGAGAGTTCATTTTTTTGATAAATGTCTTTGATGACGTCATATCCGGCTTTTCGTGAAAGTTGAGGCGGCACTGTCACGCCCTCATTTTTCAACCAAATTGGTTCAAATTTTGGTCAAGTAATCTTCGACGAAGCCCGGGGTTAGGTATTGCATTTCAGCTTGGTGACTTAAAAATTAATTAATGACTTTGGTCATTAAAAATCGGAAAATTGTAAAAAAAAATAAAAATGTATAAAACGATCCAAATTTACGTTTATCTTATTTTCCATCATTTGCTGATTCCAAAAACAAATAAATATGTTATATTTGGATTAAAAACAAGCCCTGAAAATTAAATATATAAAAATTATTATCAAAATTAAATTGTCCAAATCAATTTAAAAACACTTTCATCTTATTCCTTGTCGGTTCCTGATTCCAAAAACATATAGATATGATATGTTTGTATTAAAAACACGCTCAGAACGTTAAAACAAAGAGAGGTACAGAAAAGCGTGCTATCCTTCTTAGCGCAACTACTACCCCGCTCTTCTTGTCAATTTCACTGCCTTTGCCATGAGCGGTGGCCTGACGATGCTACGAGTAAAAAGGCATTGCGTTCAGTTTCATTCTGTGAGTTCGACAGCTACTTGACTAAATATTGTATTTTCGCCTTACGCGACTTGTTACATTTAGTCAAGTTTTGACTAAATGTTTTAACATAGAGGGGGAATCGAGACGAGGGTCGTGGTGTATGTGTGCGTGTGTGTGTCTGTGTGTCTGTCTGTCTGTGCGTGTGTGTGTGTAGAGCGATTCAGACTAAACTACTGGACCGATCTTTATGAAATTTGACATGAGAGTTTCTGGGTATGATATCCCCGGCCTTTTTTTCATTTTTTCGATAGATACCTTTGATGACGTCATATCCGGCTTTTTGTAAAAGTTGAGGCGGCACTGTCACACTCTCATTTTTCAATCAAATTGATTGACATTTTGGCAAAGCAATCTTCGACAAAGGCCGGACTTTGGTATTGCATTTCAGCTTGGTGGCTTAAGAACTAATTAATGAGTTTGGTCATTAAAAATCGGAAACTTGTAATTGAAAAACATTTTTTATTAAACGATCAAAAAAATGTAATACGTTCATCTTATTCTTCGTCCTTTTCTGATTCCAAAATCATATACATATGTTATATTTGGATTACACACAAGCTCTGAAAAATAAAAATATGAAAATTATGTTAAAATAAAATTTCCGAAATCGATTTAAAAACAATTTCATCGAATTCCTTGTCGGTTCCTGATTCACAAAACATAGATATGATATGTTTGGATTAAAAACAGGCTCAGCAAGTTAAAACGAAGAGACAGTCACAAAAGGACACATCTACTTTTAACCGATGTCCGCTCCGTAGCCATTTTGTTATGATCACGTGACAAAGTTGATTATCACGTGACACTTTTGCCATATTTAGAGTTGTTTGCACAGTAAATACATCCGCGAAAGATAGCTCGCTTGAAACTGTCTTACATAACAATTCCTTTGTAATTTAACAATTACACAACACCATGAAAAATCATTATTGACGATCGCGAATCTGCTTATATCAATAACACATCACGAAAATCTCTAAATATGTAAAACAAACAAACAAAATAAATATCAATTTCTTCTCCAGAGGAAGAAAACGAAGGCATCCTGTCAGGGATAAATGAGACACGAAGGGAAGGAACTCATTTTACCTGAGTTCAGGATGGAATATGCACGTGTTTCAGGTCCTGTATATTCCAGCGGGTAAAACTGTGGTGACTCTGAACGAGAGAACCGCGAAGCAGGAAGAGCTGGCCCGAGGTATCACGTGTACAGGCGATGGTGCGGTACGCGTGTTCATGCGGTCCGTCTCTCCGATCAGTCCTTGTGGGACTTGCTTCGCTGTGTGGCCTGATAACGGGGGTACGTTTTGTGTTTGTTTGTTTGATTGGGTTGGTGGTAGGCTTGATGAGCAATACTGTATTCATCTTCCAGTTTCTATTTCTGTTGAACTGTGTCTGTCTCTTGTCTGTAGGTATGTCGTCTGTTTCTGTCTCGATGTGCCGATGGACGACAGGGAGAGAAAGAACTATGTCTGTCTGTTTGTCTCTCACTCTCCCTCTCTGTCTGTCTTCTCTTTCTCGCCCTCTCTCTCTCTTTCTCGCTCTCTCTCTCTGTCTGTCTCTCGCTCTCCCTCGCTCTCTCTCTCTCTGTCTGTCTCTCTTTCTCTCTCTGTCTTTCTGTCTCTCCCCCTCTCTCTCTCTCTGTCTGTCTTTCTGTCTCTTTCTTTCTCCCCTCTCTCTCTCTGTCTGTCTGTCTCTTTTTCTCTCTCTCTATTTCTCTCTCTCTCTCTCTCTCTGAATATTGGATGTTATGATCTAAACCTTTTTTTCACACTCTTTGATACACAGATTTCCCCCATATTGCTATACGGTTCAGAAATGTGGGGTTGTTCTGATTGCTCTAACATTGAAAAGGTACACATGTTCGCATGCAAACGGATAATAGGTGTTTCCCCCCAAAGTCCCAACTGCATGGTATACGGAGAACTCGGTAGATTTCCCCTATCAGTCCTCGCTGCTACCAGATGCGTTAAATATTGGTTGCGGCTAAATCGCCTCCCCAACACAAGATATGTAAAAATGGCCCATGTGATGATGAGGAACATGGCAGACAGAGGGACAGACAATTGGTCCGCTAGGGTCAGAAAGCTCCTATGTGAAAATGGGTTTGGACATGTGTGGACGTACGGCTATGTCGGCAACGAAAAACACTTTATCAAGGCTTTTCAACAACGCCTAAAAGACTGCTTTACCCAGAACTGGCACAGTAAGCTAGAAGACAGTGAGAGGTATGACACATACAAATTGTTTAAACCTGACTTTGGAAGAGAAAAGTACCTTGACCAAATAGACAATCCATATATCCAAAAAGTGTTCACAAAACTCAGACTTGGGGTTTCACCCCTGATGTGCAACAAACAGAGATATTCTGCAAACGGTTCCCATGTTTGCCCACTTTGCAGATACCCTCACGAAAACGAGCACCACTTTCTTTTTAAGTGTCCAGTATACTCTGATATAAGAGAAACTTACCTAGGAAATGTCTTTGAAATCGGTCAACTAGAAAACTCGTCAATGCAGATACTACTAACACAAAACAAAAGTAGGTTGTGGGCACTCTCCCGGTATACATTTTATGCATTCAGGCATCGACAGCAACTGCTAGGCTAAAATGAATGTGTGTAAATGATTTTCGATCGCTATGTTCCAACCCTTAGCACTGTATTATGCACTTGTTCTTACTTGTTTGTGAGAGAGTATACATTGAATGGAAACTCTACTCCCCCCTTGTACAAACACAACAGTGTGGTTTACAATAAAATTTCTGAGTTCTGAGAGTTCTGAGTTCTCTCTCTCTCTGTTAACTAGCAAGCTAGCTATCTAAGTTATAGATATATTGAAACATTATTGTTTAATTCATTCACTGTCTAAGAATCATGGTTGGATGCTTGCTTGTAATTGTTGATGCTGGTTTTCTCTCTGTGCCCGTATCGTTGCTTAGACAGACAGACAGACAGACAGACAGTCAGACAGACAGACAGGCAGACAGACAGACATACGAACAACTATACAGACATACGTATCTCTTTGTCTCCCTGTCTGACATTTTATACGGAGTCAACCAATCAACCATGATCTTCCACAAGCAATTGGCGTTTTCTTACTCTATCAGTGTACACCCTGTACTACAACCCCGGCAACGAACAGCTTAACTACGCCGTGACGAGCGGGTACGTTGTACGGGTGGAGTGTACAGACGGGGTCGAGACTTCCCAGGGAACCATCGAGGTGCGACTTCTGCCCAACAGCCCGCCTGTCTTCACCACGCCTGCAGCTAGTTTCGGTGAGTTGACTGCGAGAGAAGAATGTACGTGTTACGCCCTCACGGCAAAGCTATTATAGGCCTGTGAGATAACACGAGTTGACTGCGAGAGAAGAATGTACGTGTTACGCCCTCACGGCAAAGCTATTATAGGCCTGTGAGATAACACGAGTTGACTGCGAGAGAAGAATGTACGTGTTACGCCGTCACGGCAAAGCTATTGTGGACCTGTGAGATAACACGAGTTGACTGCGAGAGAAGAATGTACGTGTTACGCCGTCACGGCAAAGCTATTGTGGACCTGTGAGATGACACGAGTTGACTGCGAGAGAAGAATGTACGTGTTACGCCGTCACGGCAAAGCTATTGTGGACCTGTGAGATGACACGAGTTGACTGCGAGAGAAGAATGTACGTGTTACGCCGTCACGGCAAAGCTATTGTGGACCTGTGAGATGACACGAGTTGACTGCGAGAGAAGAATGTACGTGTTACGCCCTCACGGCAAAGCTATTATAGGCCTGTGAGATAACACGAGTTGACTGCGAGAGAAGAATGTACGTGTTACGCCGTCACGGCAAAGCTATTGTGGACCTGTGAGATAACACGAGTTGACTGCGAGAGAAGAATGTACGTGTTACGCCGTCACGGCAAAGCTATTGTGGACCTGTGAGATGACACGAGTTGACTGCGAGAGAAGAATGTACGTGTTACGCCGTCACGGCAAAGCTATTGTGGACCTGTGAGATGACACGAGTTGACTGCGAGAGAAGAATGTACGTGTTACGCCGTCACGGCAAAGCTATTGTGGACCTGTGAGATGACACGAGTTGACTGCGAGAGAAGAATGTACGTGTTACGCCCTCACGGCAAAGCTATTATAGGCCTGTGAGATAACACGAGTTGACTGCGAGAGAAGAATGTACGTGTTACGCCGTCACGGCAAAGCTATTGTGGACCTGTGAGATAACACGAGTTGACTGCGAGAGAAGAATGTACGTGTTACGCCGTCACGGCAAAGCTATTGTGGACCTGTGAGATGACACGAGTTGACTGCGAGAGAAGAATGTACGTGTTACGCCGTCACGGCAAAGCTATTGTGGACCTGTGAGATGACACGAGTTGACTGCGAGAGAAGAATGTACGTGTTACGCCGTCACGGCAAAGCTATTGTGGACCTGTGAGATGACACGAGTTGACTGCGAGAGAAGAATGTACGTGTTACGCCCTCACGGCAAAGCTATTATAGGCCTGTGAGATAACACGAGTTGACTGCGAGAGAAGAATGTACGTGTTACGCCGTCACGGCAAAGCTATTGTGGACCTGTGAGATAACACGAGTTGACTGCGAGAGAAGAATGTACGTGTTACGCCCTCACGGCAAAGCTATTATAGGCCTGTGAGATAACACGAGTTGACTGCGAGAGAAGAATGTACGTGTTACGCCGTCACGGCAAAGCTATTGTGGACCTGTGAGATAACACGAGTTGACTGCGAGAGAAGAATGTACGTGTTACGCCGTCACGGCAAAGCTATTGTGGACCTGTGAGATGACACGAGTTGACTGCGAGAGAAGAATGTACGTGTTACGCCGTCACGGCAAAGCTATTGTGGACCTGTGAGATGACACGAGTTGACTGCGAGAGAAGAATGTACGTGTTACGCCGTCACGGCAAAGCTATTGTGGACCTGTGAGATGACACGAGTTGACTGCGAGAGAAGAATGTACATGTTACGCCGTCACGGCAAAGCTATTGTGGACCTGTGAGATGACACGAGTTGATTGCGAGAGAAGAATGTACGTGTTACGCCCTCACGGCAAAGCTATTGTGGACCTGTGAGATGACACGAGTTGACTGCGAGAGAAGAATGTACGTGTTACGCCCTCACGGCAAAGCTATTGTGGACCTGTGAGATGACACGAGTTTACTGCGTCCCAATGAAAACATGTCATCCTACATACGGGAGAGAGATCACCCATGTCATAGTTAAACCATACACTCACGCGGGGGTATATTATGTACATTAGGGACATCCAAATTCAAACTTCGTCAGACGAACATTCGTCGGTGGTGGGTATTTCCTCTCTATTTTTAACTTTGTGCCTCAATGCGCATGCGCTTGGTTTTTCGCGCCCACCACTGCCCGGGATCTGCGTGGTGAAAAAAGGCGTGTTTGACGAACCTCAATCAGCAATCTTCGTGAGTACTTTTAGTCCTTTTCATAATGTTAAAAATATGTTTTATGTGCGCAGTGTTAAAGTTTAACATCTTTACGACGCTTCTGTGGACTGTGCTTCTGTAAACTGTTCATTTTGGAGGCCTTGTGCATGAACACGGATACCCACACAAAACTCAGAACTTGAGTCGACGGGCGACATTTCCTGCCAGTGCCGCGTGCGGTTCGCTTTTCAGAATTTTTTTTCAGTGTTGCTTGTGTACCCAGCATATTCAGATGTCTGGACTATTCCGATAAAAAAAAAGACTCGTCATATATAACACTACTCGTCATCACTGTTTCGAAAAACAGACGAACGCGCACGAAGAACTTCGCGTAGATCTGGACCGAAATTGGAAAGTGGTGACCGTGACGGGATGTGACGTCACCACTTCAACAAACTCGCAAAGATCGGAACTCACGAACTTTTGACGAAGGCAAATCTGGATGTCTCTAATTAGGTAGTGTCAAATGAGTCTGATAGGAACCTAATGTCTCGACATGTATTTCTCTCTCTCTTGACTGTATACAGAGATAAGAACAGCCTCGCTTTCACCTAGATCCTGCCTAAAAACAATGTTCGGACCTCATGTTCAGACTCGGCGTAATGATTCCGAAAGGACTACTTTTTAGCGGTCAAGTTCAGTCATCCGCATACTCGAAAGTGAAAAAAAGATGAAACGTTTTGCTACAGTATCGGAGGATGAACTGTCGAAGAAGAAAAAGAATCTCGTGCAAACCGAGCGGCTCCAACACACTTCAGGGCAATGTGTCGGCTGATGCACAGAGCGGGCGAGCCCATTATCCTAAAGGGGGGGGGGGGGGGGGGGGATTTCACAAAAGAAAAACTGATCAACAGCTTCTCCGACGAAAATCAAAAATTTTAGTATTAAATTTTCATTTAATTAATATACTTACCCAACTCACATATAGCAATTAACTCTGGTTTAGTGCTGGTAACGCTGTACGCGTCCCCTTGGTAACAAGGAAGACGCCTCTAAAAAAGAGTGACCGAGACCCGTAAGGGTGTCTAGGACAGCCCGGAAACGAGGCACCTTCCGTATGCGCGCGCATTCGCCGCCATTTGTATCATTCTATACGAAGCCCAACTCACTTCTTTTTTAGTCCCAAATACCACCACAGCGGGGAGGCGGGAGGGATTAAACGATGTGAGTTGGGTAAGTATATTAATTAAATGAAAATTTATTACTAAAATTTTGGATTAAATTACATATTTTTACCCAACTCACATATAGCAGATTGCTACTATAGGTGGTGGGTACTTACCAAAATTTAAGCATGTAGGACTTGCCCTGCGGCTACCATGGCAGGAAGCGCAGAACTGCCGTCCTGCCTCAATGAAGAGACATCTCTGAGGTAAAAATGTATGAAGACGTCCTCAGAGCGCCAGTAGGCAGATTCCAGTACTTCGGATAATCTGCCAGACCGGAGAACTGCCAGGGAGGAAGCCCAGGCTCTTGACTCATGTGTCCTAGCCGCGGTGAGAGGCAAGACTGCCCTAACATCACCAGATTGCGACTGCCACCAGGCATATGCTTGCTTGATCAAAGTGGAGATCCATTTGGTTAAAGTCACCTTCGCGATATCCTTACACCTAGCAGTGTTTAGAGATATAAAAAGGAGTTTTTGACTTTCCGATCGAAGGTGCCGTGTTCGAGACAGGTAACAACTGAGCGTTCTCACGGGGCAATTAAAAATGTCGGGATCTCCAGGAGCCAAAATCTTGCTCAAGGGTGGGATGTGCAAGACGGGAGAAATCTGACCGAGTTTCTGATTCTTTGCGAGGAAGCCAGGTATAAACTTAGGTGAAATGGAACCATCTTTCTCAAACGAAATGTCCTTTTCTAACCCTGACAAAGCGTGCACCTCACTACCTCTCCTAGAAGTAGCGAGTAAAGTTAAAAATACAGCCTTGCGCGTCAAACTAGCCAAACTGGCTGACAAAATAGGCTCGAACTCTTCCGAGGCTAAAAACCGCAAGACCAACAATAAATCCCATGCAGGAAGGAGCGACTTAGAACGAGCCGCCGTAAGGGAGGCACCCTTAATAACGCTAGAGATTACTCCGCCGAGTGAAATCTTGGGTCCAAGTTGCAAAAGTGTTGAGGAGATCGCAGACCTCCGAACCCGAAGAGGAGAGGGAGAAGCTCCCTGTTCTGCCAACCAAGACAGGTGGTTGGCTACCTGCATCGATCTAGGTGAAAGGGGCTTAACCCCGTTAAGAGAGCATCACCTAGACCAGGCTGCCCAGTGGGAGGAGTAAACTGAAGTAGTAGACTTCTTATGAGCATGACGGACGAATTTCAGAGTAGAAGTAGAGGCCCCTGCCTTAAGCAAAGAGCTTCTGACAGAATCCAGACGTGAAGACTCAAGACCCGGGGATTCTCGTGCGGGATGCCTGACCGAGGCTGCACGAGATCTCCCTTTTTCACGGCGAGGGGGATCGGGGGCCGAACTGCTAGGCGTAGTAAGTCGGGAAACCAGTACTGGCTTGGCCAAAGCGGGGCGACCAGAACCAGCGCTGGTTTCTCCAAGTCTACTTTCCTGAGGACCTTGCCCAAAAGGCAGAACGGAGGGAAAGCGTAAGCTGACAGGTTCGTCCAGTTCATTTCCAAGGCATTCACCTTCCAAGCCAGAGGATCTAGGAAGAGGGATACAAAGAGAGGAAGTCTCGCCGAAAACCTCGTTGCAAAGAGGTCTATCATGGGCTTGTCGATCTGAGACCAAAAACGATGCAAAGATTGGTGGGAGAGAGTCCACTCCGAGTGAACCAACTTGTCCCCTCTGCTCAGCGTGTCGGCAAGGACGTTCAGGCTGCCTTTCAGATACACGGCTGTCAACAGAATGTGCTGGGAGTTGCACCAAGTCAAAATGCGGCATGCGCTGTCGGAAAGACTGGGAGACCGCGTTACCCCCTGTTTGTTTACGTACGACGCCACAGACATGTTGTCTGTGTGGAGTCTGACGTGTCTGCCCTCCAGAAAAGGCTTGAACGCTAGAAGGGCCAAGGAGACGGCCTCCAACTCCAGCACGTTGATATGAAGGGAGGACTGAGCCGAGTCCCAAATCCCTGACACCGTGTGCTAGTCCAGATGAGCTCCCCACCCGGTCAGAGAGGCATCCGTAAACAACTCTCTCTCCGGAGGTGGGCGAACAATGGGAACTCCCTGAAACAAATCCGGAAAAAGCCACACACTCGTGGTATGCCGGAACCAAGTTCCCAGTGCGATCTGCCAGTTCCAGCCCTGGGATGACTGATCCCACCTTGACTGCAGGGAGGCCTGAAACGGCCTCTTGTGAACCCTGCCTAGCGGAATAAGTGTCGCCATCGACTCCATTTGACCCAGAACCGAAGTCAAAGCCCGTGCGCTGGCATGATTCTCTCCGTAGAGAGAGCGAATCTGGTTCTGAAGCTTGTCGATCCTTCTCTGAGACGAACGGACAGACCAACGAAGAATGTCGAACTCCATGCCCAGGTAAGAAAACTTCTGGGATGGTTCTAGCTCCGATTTTGTCAGATTGACGGAGAAGCCTAGCTGCACAGCCTGGCTTAGAACCCTCTGCGTATGAGCCTCGCAAAGTTCTCTGTCCTGGTGGAGGATTAACCAATCGTCCAGGTAAGCTCTGAGACGGATGCCCTCCTTTCTCACAAGAGCGCAAAGCTGTCTGACAATCATCGTGAAAACCCATGGGGCTAGTGACAAGCCAAACGGCAGAGCCCTGAATTGGTATGCTTTGTCGCCCCAAGGGAAGCGAAGCCACTTCCTGTCTGCTACATGTATAAGGACGTGAAAGTAGGCGTCTGTTAAAACGACAGACGTCGCCCAATCCCCCGGACGCAGAGCCTCCCGAACTGAGGTTGGAGTTTCCATAGTGAACTTGATCACACGTAGGAACTTGTTCAGGGGAGATAGATCCAGCACAGGTCTCCACGCCCCCGAGGCTTTCGGCACTACGAAAAGTCTGCCGTAAAACCCCGGAGACCGTGGATCCAAGACCTCTTCTATAGCTCCCTTGAGCAGAAGAGCAATGACCTCCTTTTGGACAGCATCCCGTGCCTCCAAATCCTTCGGCGCCCTGCAGGGCGGAATTATCCTGGCCAGGGGAGCCTTCTGCCCCGACCAGAGAAGCCGGAACCCCGAACGCACTATCCCAGTAACCCACTTGCTGCCCACCAGTTGCAGCCAAGAAGTGAGGGCCCTGAACGGGCCGCCCGCTACAACAAGCGCGGGGGCTACCGGGATGTGCTGTTCGGGGGGGTTTCATTGGGGGTGAGGCTTGCGCCCCGACCCCCTGGAACCTCCAAACGATTGACCCCTCTTAGGGTAAGGAGCTCCGCGGCCCCTACCCCTTGAGGAGAAAGACTGTTTCTGGGCCTTCCCGCCGCCAGACGAGGAAGTCTGAGGCTTGCCTGAAGGCTGAAACTGCGTCTGCGGCTTGCTCTGAGGTTTTTGGAAACCTTGCAAAGCGATACGAGCGATCGCGACATCACGCGCATCCTGTGTCTCCTTCTGGAGAGCGTCAAGAGAGGATTGCCCTAACAGCGAACCCTCTGAAAAGGGAGAGACCTTCAAACTCTCGATGGTAGCATTGTCCCTAATCCTGGACCCTGTCAGAAAGGCTGATCTCCTGGAGTGCACAGCATGAGTATAAAGCCTGGCGAACAATGACATTTGCTCTCTGGTTATCCTAGCCAGTGTGGTCAGGAGAATAGTGGCATCTGCCGGCGACGCATCAAAACGAAACTCGAAAGGATCGAGCGATGTGGCAATAGATCTGGACAGTGATCTTTGCAATGACACAGACACAGAGGTGAGTTTTAGCAAAGATCTCCCAGTCTCCTCCAAGGCTGCAAGAGAAGACTCAGTTTAAGGGACCACCCTATCTTTACTGTAGCCGTCTTCTCTCAACGCAGCGAGTTCCGGTGTAACCGGAAGAACACCCGAAGGCAGAGCAAAGGAGTCAATGAGGTTGAGAGGCTGTGGGTTCAGCTTAAATTTCGAACAACCGGAAACAGCTCGATCCCCAGGCTTAGCCAGCCACGGGATAACGTCATCCGGGGCCTCACCATGTTGTGACAACAGAGGAACCGCCGGCTTACGTCTCCCCCTCAGAACGCTTGCCATTTCATAGGCAATAGTTGACGATTCCCGGAAGCGGAAGTGAGATTTCTGCTCCTTCGCACTCCGGAAATCATCGAAAGCCGAAAGGGGTGGAGGAAGCTTAGCCTTGTTCGCAACCACCCCTTCCGGGAAGTACCTGAATGCCGCCTCAGCCGCCAGTGCCACCGTGCCTGACAGCTTAAAGGGCAAATTCGGTTGGGTGTCCTCGACCACAGAGGCCGCACCCTCGTTGGTCACTCCCTCCTGCTCAAAATCGCATTCAGGAAGCTGACCCTCAGACAGACACCCTTGGTCCATCCAAGCATCAGCCTGACCGACTACTTCCTGCCCGCCGGGCGGAAGAGGACGAAGAGACTCCCCGAAATTCTCATTGAGAGAGGGTCGGAGCCCGACATCCTTTCGCTGCTCATCGGGACTTTCAAGGCTACTATAGCGCTTTACTGCCTCCTGAGCTCGCACACCGCTTTCGCTAGAGGACCTAGCTACTTGCGGTGTAGACATACCTTTGTCAAGAGTTGGCAGTTCAGCAGAGACATCATGTGAACCCCATCGTCCTGCGAGGCGTGGACATCAGCCCGAGTCACGGTCGCTGAAGTCCGAGCAGAAGTCGAAGTAGTAGCTGATGGAGATTGCCGGATCTTGGCTAGAGAGAAAGCATCTGAAACACCGGAAGGGAGTGAACGCAGTTCCTCCCGAGTAGAAGACAATTCTGACGCTAAAGTGGAAGCTTGCGCACTAAGTGTCAGTAATAACGAGGCTACATCAGTGGCCGCTAAACCCGGGCAAAGAGGAGTACCAGACTCAGTATGGGCTACACCCGAAAGACTAACTTCGTGTGACGTTAACGTAGTCTGACCGGCGGCTGCTTGTTTATCTGCCAAAACGGGAGATTTAATGGAAGACGGCTCTGAAGATAAAGACGCGGAAATTCCTGCACCCTTAGTCTTCTTCGAACCTTTCTTAGTAGGAGTAGCATCAGGTACCTGCCTCGAACTAAGTTTCTTCTTAGCGCTATCTCTTAGCGCAGCCTCAGCCATGGCAAAAGAACTCACAAAAAATTTCACTGAAAAATTTTACAAGTTCAAACAAGCGACAAACAGTCGCTAAAGTAACAAAAAATCAGAAAGATCTCACCACACAGTAAAGGTACAGGTGTAAAGCTTAGGCGGCAACCAAGGGGCGAAGCCAAAGTCGAAGACTCAGGTGTAAAGCTGTAAAACAGCCGGAGCGTACATAGAGAGCGACCAGTTCACTTGAGCGCTGAGTGTAGAATGATACAAATGGCGGCGTATGCGCGCGCATTCGGAAGGTGCCTCGTTTCCGGGCTGGCCTAGACACCCTTACGGGTCTCGGTCACTCTTTTTTAGAGGCGTCTTCCTTGTTACCAAGGGGACGCGTACAGCGTTACCAGCACTAAACCAGAGTTAATTGCTATATGTGAGTTGGGTAAAGATATGTAATTTAATGAGTTCAATGACCCCGGAGCAGATCGATCTTGCAAACCTCCTTCCAAGCAACATTCCTTTCACCAACTGCCAGATCAAATCCCTCACCATCAACATTATCAATAAATAAACCCTTGATTTAAAAAACCTTACGAACATTACCCGCCTCTCAAAATGAAATCGGTCGACCCACGTAGGCCTAAGTCGGAAAGGTCGCTGTGATGTTGGGAGAACTTGCGTATTTTCATTTCATTTATTGTTGTTCATTACCGTTCATTGCCGTTTCAGAATTGTATTCTCTTTCTTCCAGACCATTGCTTTTTTGTTGAAACCCAAGAAAAATTGAATTCATTATAATTTCAAACACGATACAATTGGTCCTACTTTTTTAAGCGTATGTCTGTGACGTCGAATGGAATGCGAGTGATTAGGTTTGTTGATTTTACTCGGAGAAGTGGTCCGTGTTCAAGCAAGTTTCTTTCTTCTTTGAAAACAAAAGCCCTAAAACCAGTGAATGTCGAGATATATGTGACCCTCCACCACGAAATGAGTCGCATGTCACCTTTGCATGATTTTCATATTTTTACATTTTCCTAAAGAGTTTTTTATGCTCTATCCCGTGATGAACCCCGTTTTAGAAAAGAGCGAAAACTGTTTGAGTTATAAGCCTGTGACTAAGGTGACCCTCACACTGTTACCAGACACTCCCCGGACTTATATTGAGCCTAGTGCAGAACCGCGCGAGGTGACATGCGACTCATTTCGTGGTGGAGGGTCACATATATGTTAATTGGATCTGTGATCACAGATCCAATTAACGTATAATGTTCCTCTGCTTGTGATGACAAAGTCGCCGAGACAAACTTCATTTTGAAAACACTGTTGTGCTTGCTACTTCCCTCAGGAAGACGTTTCATAACTAACAGGTCACGTTATTTGTTCTAATGCGCTCTCATTTTATTATTTAAAAAACAAAAACACCTACACACTCGTGTAAATCTGGTATTTTAAACCAAGCCATGTAGTATTCTTTATCTCTTTCAGACAAAACACAATGATGCCTTACTCATTATCAGCAAAGGTATTAACTTGGCGAGAACATTTTTGCGACAAATGTCGCACCCAAGTTAAAGCATTAATTCCCGTGTCATTTCATTCAAAACTATCTAAGCCAGTTAAGGCCGTTCACTTGAATTTCTGGATCACCTTTCGGAATACATATTTGTTTTCAAGTGAACACGTGACCACCGCTCAAATAAAGGAACCCTCAAAATTGACCGGACAAAAACGGTGGGGCCAATACGTAAAATAGGCAAAACTGTGCAACTTTTCCATGCGAGAAGAAATTCGAATCAATTATCTACTCCGAACAGGTTTTTTTTTAAATTTCATTTAGCTAGCTTGCGTATTTCATGTGCTGTGCTATTTCTACTGATGCAGGTGCAGATCGCATGAGCGGTCAAAGACGGAAGTGTTTTTTTCCTCTCAATTCTGAGGGGTATCATGACGAAAGGCGCTGTATTTCAGCAATTACTTCGTGAATTGCTTTAAAACTTTCAACTTTCAACTTCTTTGAATTGTTTTAGGTATTTGTTCAGATGATCCCGAACAGTTTTAAAACTCATCACATGATTATTCACTTGTATTCAAAAACATCATGACGTCGCATGTCTTCAGACAAACATTATTGCCAAAGTTGCATTTGTGCATATATAAGCACTGACGCACATTTGGTAGGCCTGCAAACACGCTTGGTATTTTTAAGATGATTACTGTGCCACAGCGCTGCCCAGCCAAGCTGGCTTCACCGTTTTCCGTAATCGTTCTAAGATGGGGCATCTCTGGTGGATGTGGTCTGGTCCAAAGCAACGCTTCAAAACACAGGAGTTCATTTTTCTCCATGATGACGATGATGATGACGATGATCATGATCTTGATGACGATTTGTGTGTGTGTCCACAGTTACCCATGAAATATTCGGCGCAGATAAAAGAAAGGTTGGGTCACTCCTCTACCAAGCCATTTCAACCGATCCAGATGGGGACGCTGTCTTCTACAGTCTGGAGACCGTCCCCAACACCGACCTTTTTGAAATAGGACGCAGTGAGTACATAATCATGGATAGGACGTAGTATTCTATATGTCATGACCAATTCACGGAATTGCAGAATTTGCGAAATCGGCAACAATTTTGCACATTTCAGGTAATCGGCAAAACGCTGCCCATTTCTCAAAATAAGCAGCGTTTAGCCAACATGTTGTCAAGTTTTCTGAAATTAACAAATCGGCAGCGTTTTCTCGAAATTGCCAAAAGGTTTCCAAAACTTACCCATTTCGCAAAATCGACAGCCAGACCGCATCTCTGTGTGCCATCAAAACATTGAGTTTGCACTGCTTTAGTTCCCTACTGTGGTTTGCATAGTCTGTGCTGGTCTGCGACGAGCATGGTTCTAAAATTGCATGACAAACTATTTTTTGCCATTACTTCATCAATTACTGCGATACCTATTTATTCTAGCATCTAGCTGACTACGCGTAGATATATTTGAGAACTGTCAACCCGAAAATTGGCTGCCGATCTCGCGACATGGGCGAGATTAATTCACTGCCGATTTCGTAAAACAGGCAAACATGTTGCCGTTTTCACGATTTCGCATATTCCTTGAAATTGGCATGACATTAACAGCTATTGTGTTTTCAGCGTAGAATCAGGGTCCGGTATTTAGACGAGACAAGAATAAACTGCCCACCTCCCGCAAAACACAGTAAGACCATTTTTGTCAAAAACTAGATTTTTATGTCATCATTACGAGCGCATCAGCGCGCATTTTGTCTGTACATTTTAAGTTTCAATGACGTTTAGGTCCTGATATATCATAAAGTAAGTCCATTTAAACAGATTTAAGCAGGGGCTCACATCCACGTCGGACATCGGACATACACGGATATATTTTCCAAATGTCCTATACATTTTTTTATGCAAGAGGACATATGTCCTATTGGTTTTGTCACAAAGTGACCATTGTCCGATTATGCTTTTATTTGATCCGGACATTGTCAGTACTTTCCAATTTGACGTAGTTTGATTTGCTATTTTATCGATGTTTTGCGAAGCGATGTGTCTCTCCAAGCAGACGAAACTTTGGGAGACTGTATGCGCTTTTTGCCTCCCTTCCGTCTCGTATTTTTTCCCGAAAAAGCAACATGTCGCCGAAACAAAATTTACCTTTTTGCCAAGATCATTATTTTATTTGTTCTGTTACCTTTGTGACAAGAAACTAGTCAAGTTTATGAAATTTACGTTTTATTGATTTATTTTTGTTCAGGACAAATGTCCTATCACTTTTGCATTGTCCAGGACATTTGTCCTATGCCACCTCTCATGGATGTGAGCCCCTGTTTAAGATCTCAAAAAACAACAGCAGAACACAGCAACTCAACGAAGATTTGACATCACAACGTGTATGCAACAAACGTTTCGAACTCGCGACGGCAGAACGGACATATATTTCACGGAAAAGACACGAGATAACCGGATGTTTAACATTACGTCAATATGCCAGTTTGCATATGACGTCACACATCATGCTTGCTTACGTAGAGGTTACATGCCGAGTCTCAGTGATTATTAAAAATAATGGTCGAAGTTGGCGGATCATGAAAAATGCGAGCTTCAGCGAGCTTTTTCATGACCGCGAACTGAGACCATTATTTTTAATAATCACTGAGACGAGGTGTGTAACCTCTTTATTCTTCCCCCTTTCTTCAGTTATTCAAAGAAAACAGGAGTTTTTGTGCGAAAGTTTGATCGAATCCGAATCACTCAACTAGTCAACCTGCGCAGGCGATCGATTAATGCGCGGTTGTATAGTTCCGTGCAAATCATTCCATTCTGTTAACACTTCTTGTCAGTTTCCCTGTTTTGGACTAAAATCAAGTACACAGATATGCTGTTATTCTGCTGTGGCGGTAAAGGCAGATATTGTGTGTTCTGTTTATGTTTTCTGTTTATGTTTTAGTATCGCTTAGGATAATGTTCTTTCGTCAAATGGTACTAGCAGACGAACTTTTGCACCCGTGTTCCAGCGTTAATTACTGTATGAAGTTCAGTTTTCTGGGGATAATAGTGTATGAAACCGCTTTATGTTGTTTAAATTGATGAGATGTGTGCATTTGGTTGCGTGTAATCTGTTTATAAAATGAAATATTGTTGAAAACTGACCGTCGGATTGCAGTCAGTGTTGTCGAAGAAACTGCGTTAAAAGAAGGGGAACTACTCTTGTCGCTAGAGTATGAGTTACTTGCCTTGGGAATTTGCTTGTGATGAACGGTTTGTGCACGGCAGATCTAGATTCAGAAAACAACCGAACTCATGGATTTTATATGGAGATTCATGTGTTCAGGCCTGTAGTTGTTAATTTAAATGCGGTATGTTTGTATTGTTTGCTCCAGAGATGTATACTTCGTACGTATAGAGCGTTCGGAACTTTTCAGTCGCAAAAGTAGTACCGAAACAGAACAGCTTCTCAACCCATTGCACTATCGAGGATTCAGGCTGTTGCTGGCTCGTTATTTGTTTGGTTGCTGGGTCATTATCGAAAAATAACTAGCTCTACAAGTTTACAGAGGTAAAGAAGCAGAGGGGGGAATAAGTATTATTCTATGTATTGTTTGAAAGTCTGACTTCTATTGGGGATAGTGATTCGCGTGGTGAAGACTGCGGTAAATCTGTTATGTGGATGATAAGAGAGCAAGGATTGTCTCAGAAGAAAGTCAACAACAAAATATTTCAGACCGGTAACTTCATTTCAACATTAGCTAGATTAAGAGACAAGAACAAAGCCCACCACTTTCTCTTCACCACCTCATTTTCTCTTGCCCGCTGGGATGCGCGCGCACAACGAAACTCAACAGTGCGTGTTAAAAAGTGTCGCGGTTTAGACTGACGCCAGCAGAGAAGTTCTGTTTGCAGAAGAAGCGCGATGTGCGATGTGTGTTATGTGCGATTAATTTGCAACCCGACTTGAAGCTCTACTCATACAATGTATAACTGTTCAAAGTGAGACAGTTCACAAATTCAGGTCTGCCCTATAAATATAGGTATTCTATTTACATTAGGGAAGAAATAGAACTCTTAAGTCGTGAAGCGGCAACCGGCTCCGGGCCGCCATCTTTGATTTTCGCAAGCGCAACCTAGGCAAATGTATGCTACAGAAATGCAGTGAAAGATCGACTTTAGCGGCCATTCCAGACCTTAAAGTAGGAAGATATGAACAGTTAAAATAACGATCAGGTAACCTATATCCAATAGATTAAAGGTTTCCATACAGAAATAACCAAAACATGATTACAAAGTCAACGAAAGTAGATCCGTATAATCGCCCAAATCAACAAAAGTCGTTTGTGTTTTTGGTGTGAACTTCGTTTCACCACCAACCGGAAATGACGAGTACGCAACATTTGTGATGTAGCACTTCCTTATATGGCACGAAACGAATGTGGTTGGTTGAAAAAAGCCTGTACGAAATAAGCCTATTGCTTACGATGGACGTTGTATAGGGACAGGAGTGTTTGCTGATGATGAGCTAAACATTGGAAAGACCGTCTGCTAGAAGGCAGCTACTTGAATTTTGCAAGGTGTGTTGCCTGGTAAAGAACTGGATTTTACAAGGAATGTATTTTATGTTCGAAGTTATTTTAGCATATAGGTTTGTTTGGTTTTTTTATGGTCTTAACAGTTAAACATGTATTACGTTATCATCAAGATTCATGCTTTGTTAGCACTAAGCAGTTGTTTTTAATCAGTCTGGTTTTCTCTTGTTTTCATCTTATGAACATTCTAAATGTTAGACTAGCTTATTGTCTTGTACAGAATAACAACTGTGTGAATGGTGCTATACTGAATGAAAGAGTGTGACATGAAGTTCTTGTACATCATTGTAAAGAGTGTGAATGACGTTTTAGTTTAGATGTCAAGCGCTTAGAGCAAGCCTTTTTAACGAAAGTTTTTGATTTAGCGCTATATAAATGTTCTTATTATTATTATTATTATTATTATGTACGGTAAGCAACAACAACAAAAAGCAAATTAATTGCATCGTCTGTTGAAGAAAGAAACCTAGCCAGGTCGAAGAAATCGAAAACATGCATCTTTGCCAACTTCCTGTGGAATATTGCCCGATGATCGGAATAGGGCTGTGGGAGTCTATCCAATCACAACCCCCGAATTCCCCCCACGTGTCTATCAGAATAGCAATATAATTATACTTATGGAGAGGAAAGAGTGAGTTTTCTTAAAAGCGAACTTCTTCTTGAGTAAACTGTTCGCCTCACCATTTTAGATCTGACCATGCTCTCACATGGAATTTTGTTTGTTTGTTTGTTTGCTTAACGGCCAGCCGACCACGAAGGGCCATATCAGGACGGTGCTGCTTTGACATATAACGTGCGCCACACACAAGACAGAAGTCGCAGCACAGGCGCATTATTCTGACACCGGACCAACCAGTCCTAGCATTAACCCCATAATGCCAGACGCCAGGCGGAGCAGCCACTAGATTGCCAATTTTAAAGTCTTAGGTATGACCCGGCCGGGGTTCGAACCCACGACCTCCCGATCACGGGGCGGACGCCTTACCACTAGGCCAACCGTGCCGGTCTGCGAAATTTTTTTTCACACGTCAGTTGCGGGCTTTCAATCCCGAAGGCTGTTTCCGAGTAATCTACGAACGTAATCGGAAGTTCCGATGTTTACCAAGTCAAAGAGCCGATCGAGTCGAACACTATCAGTCATCCAGAGATACTGTACAGAGTCTCTGCGTCATCTTTGCAAGCAGCTTCGGAGATTTCAAAACAGCGTTTTTGCCCCCAAAAAGATTGTGGGCTCTTTTTTTTCCTCCTCAAGTTATTTTGGACGTTGAGCGTGGTTTGTCAGACCTACAGCGTTTCGGTTTTTAGTCAAGTTACAAAATGGCAGTCCAAGGCAAGGAGCGAAGGTGATCAATTCGGAAAGATGATGTTTGCTAATGCGAGAGAATTGGGACGGGCGAACCATTGCATATTAACCAGAGGTAAGTTTCCATGTTTCGTTTTATACTTAGAATGGGTCTTTGCGAGTATGTGTTGCAAAGAACATGTGTCACTCCGCTCACTGTCAGTGTCAGTCTCTGACAACAACATTGGATGTACCTGTACGTGTATCCTTGCCTTACGTCAGGTACGAAGATAGTTGCCCTGTACAGGGATTTCCTCATTAATGTGAAGAAGAAGAAGAAGAGTACCACTGCCACGTTTTTGCAACCTCTTTTTGACCCAATTCGAGATGCATGAGTCATAATATTTTAAAAATTCTTTTTTTTTTAAGATTGAATCCAACTTCCAAGACAGTGAATAAAAAATCAAAGCTAGTGCTGGTCAAATGTATTAATGCTAGAATTAAAAATAGATAACAAGCAGGTTGGAGGCTAGTTCAACTTCAAGAATCAAATTGCTGACTTACCCAGGCTGGCTGGTTACAGTGTGTTTCTTTGAAAGGCAAGCAATGGTTCTACTGCTCTGCTAGTACTCACCATTTTGAAAGTGATGTTCCCATGATTGGTACTTCATCTATTATTTTATTGCAGGTCTCCTCTCAGCTGAAAAAGCCAACCGATTGCTGCATGGCCAGCGACAAATCAGGTAAAAGCTAGGTTTTATTATATGTACAACTGTCAGTGTCAGTGTTATGACATACAGTGTGTTTTTTCCTTCCCCTCTCTCTCATTCTCAAGTTCTGGTCAGAATAACTCATGTGGAGGTGTGTGTGTGTGTGACTGTGAGCAAGACTGTGAGAGAAGTGTTTTTTTTATAATTCAGGTTCAGGGATAATAATAAAATAATGAACACCTACTGACTTAGACTCCAAACCACATAACTGCGCGAAGCTCTTAGCCTTATTTCACCAGTATGGTGATCACTTCCTCCCGTAGTGGAACCATTACTAATATACTAGAAGCGCATGACTTTCAGTGTGTATGTTTGATTTTAAAAAATGCATTGCAGTAAGCAAAGTCACTGTCAGGATATAATTATCTCAATGAAACTGTGTGTCAAGTTCTATTATTATTTTCCTTTTTTTGAGTATGTATAACATGTATATTATGCATGTGTGTCAAGTTCTATTATTGTTTTCCTTTTAAAGTTTTGCTCTCTCTGTGCTCTACACACATGCATATAATATCATTCCTATGATAATGTAATGTAGGACAGTGGCATTGATATCTTTCTGGAATAATATGTCGTTTTACATTCAGTGAAATTTTGACTGAATTAGTGAACTGAATGTATTCAAATATGGTGACAGACATGTATACAATGTAGACAAGTTAAAGTTGTATGTGTGTACATCACTACATGTTCTGTAGCTTACAAGTTACATTGAAAACAGCCTTGACTATAATGGAAATCCACTTAATCACTGTCTTTGGGGTTCCAACAAAAATCAGACGCAGTAGGGGGGGGGGGGGGGGGAGTCGGGGGATTTTATTTGAACTTGTCTACTAAGGAAAAAGAATGTTTAAGCTCTTGGCATTTATGTGGGTTTAGTGTGTGTATGTGTGTCAGTTACATACACACCTTATTCCTTACTCATACTTAGACTTGTTCTTGTCATTGTGTTTAAGATCCGTTCCTTTCTGATTCATTTGTCAGTAGTGACTGAAGATGATGAAGACCTGGCCAGTGAATGTGGATGAAAAACAGTGCTATCCAAGTCCAGCCATGATCGATGGGGAAACTACAGCAACAGCCGCAGAGGATCACCGGACAAAAAGAACTGTTTCCCAGTATTGTAAATGTCCACTCAGTATTGGTTGTATTGAGCATTACAACTTGTTGCTATTGTACATTTTTGTCAATGTTTTAAAGGCCCGCTACGCCTCATTTAAAAAGTTGTCCTATCGTTTTGAACTGAGCGCTGTCATTGTCCAATAAGAACTCCATTCCTTTGGACGGTGCAATATTCTATATTTTTCTCTCAAGATACACATTTTTAAAAAGAGACCGAGCGCTGAACTGAAGTTGTGCAGTGCAGATCTTGCGTTTTTGGGAATTCCAAACCGTTTGTGATATGAGCTGTTTGGGTACACCTGTCTGCAGCACATCAAGTTAGGAGTACGGGAGACAACTCCAACTGACCATAAGTCTTGCGTCTGCTTTTGTTTTCAGTTCAAGACATTTTGACGAAGCGCATTGAATTATGCCACCGAAATAAAACTAAGGCCTGTCCACTTACAAAAACTGCTGGGTCAAAGTTCAGTAAATCTTACATTTTGTTAAGGAAATGTGCGGCAGTAAAATTGAATTCGGAAAATACATGGAATAACCTGGTTTTCTGCATAAAAATAAATAAAATAATTGTGAATACTTCTTCTGCGTTCGTGGGCTGAAACTCCCATATACACTCGTGTTTTTGCACGAGTGGATTTTTACGTGTATGATTCTTTTTACCCCGCCATTTAGGCAGCCATACGCCGCTTTCGGAGGATTGTGAATACTGATCAACGTAGAGTGCCGTTGGAAACAGTCATACATTGGATTTCTAGGAAACTGTTTAACAGCGACATCATACATCAGAAATTCCTAATATTTGGCACAAAGATACACAAGTATCAATCTACAATCATATAGAACGATTTTTGACAACAGACTACAGTTGAATTTTGATATCTTTTGTCATAAGGATGAACGAATTTCTTACTGCATATTCATTACAATAATTAATTTAAATTCAACTGTAGTTTTTAACAAAAAACACGTTCTGTATGATTGTAGATATAATACATGTGTATCCTTGTGCCAAATATTATGAATTTCTGATGTATGATGTTGCTGTAAAACCGTTTTCTAGAAATCCCATATGGCGTTGTTAATGCTAGTTTCCATAGCAACAGCAGTCTATATCCATCCACAATGTTTTCATTCATTTTAATAAGTCACTTCAAGAATTACCCAGAAAACCAAGTTATTCCTCGACTATTCTTCAAGTTTAAGTTTGGTAATTTTACTGCCGCACATTGCCTTAAGTCATAAATAAAGGGTTCCAGTAACATACCATTCTTCTTTATTGATTATGAACTTTGGAAAGTTAGATTTTGGAATCAGTTTTTTTTTTAAATATTTCCTTGATGTGTTGTAATAAGATCAACCGTCTGCTTGGACATATACTAAAGATCCACTACCTGGCTGCTGTCTGCGGAAAATCGATTAATTCATAGACAAATATGCCTTACAGGGAAGCAGCTAGCCAGTTGACTGTACGTGTGTTTGTGTAGAGGTGTTCTTATTGCATGTTCAAGCCAGGACAGATGGTGACCTGAAACATTTACACATTACACATGTATGCAGGACGGCTACTTTAAGCTTAGGTGCAAGTGTGATGATTAATTATTTGTTTGACTGATTATGGGCATTGAAATAAAACTGCAAAAAGAATACTTACACTTGAGATCTGATTTTGTGCGTGTCTGTGTGTGTGTGTGCGCATGAGGGTGTGTGTGGGCCATTTGACATACTTGCAGAAGTAACCAACAGAGGTAACTGATAAACTGCATTTATTAACACAAAGAGGTAAACAAAGTGAGTTCACACATTTCACAAAAGTAAGAAAAGGCAGTCTCACATGTGTGATAGTCTAGGAATACCAATGCATTCACAATATTTAGTACTCACATGAATGGCCCAAGAAAACTATAGGCTGAGAATGCAAGTTCTAATTTGGCACATTTGTACATGTATGTAGCTGCATCCGCTAGACATATATCCATCTTACAATTAAAAAAACTAGTGGTTAGGACATGGGCCTGAAAATTTCAAGGTCCTAGGTTCGAATCTCTGCAGAGGCATTTACTTTTTCCCCTTAGTTAAAATAAAAATGCTCAATCGAGATAGAGCAACCGTAAAGTTACCAGCGTAAAAGTAAAGTGTTGAATGCAGCTGTAAAGGTCATGCCAGCAGTGTGGGTCAAGATTCAGTCCGCCTTCTAGTTCTATACACAGAATTATGTGTAGGATTCTCAGCTCCATCTTTACAAACACATAATCCCCAATAGTCATACATGTAGCTGTAAGAAATAATTTTGTTTAAAACACTCATGCCTTTTGGGGGAAATAAATTAATAAGAAAAGACATCACCACACTAAGAAGTCAGGGTGCTGACCTTTGCTATATGACTAAGTGGAAGGATTTTCTTATCCCATGCAAAGAGCCTGATAAGGTCTGACACAGTGAGGCAAAGTGTTTTAATGAGGCAGAACAGGCCTTCAAAAAATAAGTTCACCACATCCAAGTGAAAGACACAATCTTGGCAGTGCATTATACACATGACTGTATTACAAAAGCAACATTACACAATTTACAGCACACCATAAGAATGAATTGAACGCATCCAGGATGCACCAGAACAACCCAAAAACAGAATCAATGAACATTTGAAACAAGATAAAGTACTGACAAGGATTCAAAGGAAGAAAAAGTCATGGGTTAACACATTTCATATGCATAATGCAGTTGATCTAAATTCTAATATTGCAAAAAAAGTCTATACATGAACACGCATTGACAGAAACATACACACACATCTCCCAAAGCTAAGCATGTGTGTAAAATACTGCCTGTGAACAGCCTAATTTAAAGCACTCAAACAACATAAACGATAATACCACTTTATGTAGTAAAAACAAACAAACCGCTGCTAAATATCTGCATACCAAACACTACCTGTATTTAGCTGAATTGACAACTTACATAAGTTACAATGTACCCTTTATCCACACCGCGCCACACATTATTTGTGTAGAATGTTATTGTTAATGTGTTACATGTTCATTTCACCACTAAGGCAACAGAAAACCTCTGTAAGTGTAAGCATCTTCAGATGGACTATATTAAAGCAGTTCTGGTAGCTCTGTCAGCACAGAATGGACTGAATCTGATCATCATCCTCAGCAAAGCCAGGCACCACTCTGCAAGCTGCCTGCACGTCATAAAGAAAATGTATTACTGAGCACATTCAGACTTTGCTGTGCGCTGATGGGGATATGTTTTTGGTATTGAGAAGAGGGTGTGTGGTGGGGGTTGGGGTGCGGGAAGGTAGGTAGGAAGTAATACTTGTTCTTCACACAATCAGTGGGATGGAGAATGGTGTGGGTGATACTGACAGTGACAACTATTAACTAAACTGTAAACATTGTTCTGTAATATTACAGGTGCCATCATTCCTTCCTGTGAAAACCATTTATTTATATACTTTCATCATTAAAATTAAAAAGAAAATCTTTCATCATTAAAATTAAAAAGACTTCCTCACAAGAACCTTTCTAATGACATATCTTGTTATGCTGCTGATGTGAGCGGAATGTGATGGAAATTTACTATTTTTGAGTCACTTGAGAAAAAGTGACTCTATGTAATCGGTCAGTGTTAGTCTGTCCGGCCGGCCGGCCGTCCGGCCGGCCGTCCGTAGACACCACCTTAACGTTGGACTTTTCTCGGAAACTATCAAAGCGATCGGGCTCATATTTTGTTTAGTCGTGACCTCCAATGACCTCTACACTTTAACGATGGTTTCGTTGACCTTTGACCTTTTTCAAGGTCACAGGTCAGCGTCAAAGGAAAAATTAGACATTTTATATCTTTGACAAAGTTCATCGGATGTGATTGAAACTTTGTAGGATTATTCTTTACATCAAAGTATTTACATCTGTAGCCTTTTACGAACGTTATCAGAAAAACAAGGGAGATAACTAGCCTTTTCTGTTCGGCAACACACAACTTAACGTTGGGCTTTTCTCGGAAACTATAAAAGTGACCGGGCTCAAATTTTATGTGAACGTGACTCATTGTGTTGTGAATAGCAATTTCTTCCTGTCCATCTGATGCCTCATATAATATTCAGAACTGCGAAAGTGACTCGATCGAGCGTTTGCTCTTCTTGTTTAAATTGACAGCATGAGCCCTCATCCCACACACATTCCCTATTTAGCGTTGACACCTTACAGTTTTGTTGAGAAATGTGATGTGAAGTCATTCAGAAAATTCTAACTCTGCGCAGGGGCAGTCAGGGTGTTGATGCGTGTTACATTGTAACTCTTATTCCATGTAAAAAAAAAACACTATAAAAAAACTTGCCAGATCTGTGATTGTGAGCCAAGGAAAAGACTGACTGTATTTAAAATAATTCCAGTAATGAGTAAATCTTTCATTCTAGCTATTTCATGTTTTACTTTCTTGCATCACAATAGTTCAATCAATCAATGTTCATACAAACAGCATAATGCACTTTGGGAGTACATGTATAGGGTTGCAACAAACCTTAAGATGGGAAGGAGAGAGAAAATAAAGATATTTGTACCATTATGTTTACAAAGTACATCATACCAATTACCATACACAGTATTACTATGCATCTTCAAATGTATGAATGATTTCAGATCTACAAAGTACTTGTAAATGTAATACAATTTACAAAGAACAAAAGACTGCTGAATGATCAAACATGCATGTTTGTAGCTTCAGACTACCATCACCAATACATTATACAGTATGATTGTGTAACTTACTCTTCAGGGGTAGTCTGCAATGACAATGTAAAGCACCACGCCAAGTCATCTTGATACCTCTCCAGTACATGTATCCATGTTTAAAGGTAAACTGTTGGAACTGGAAGACAGGAGCTGTATGAATGATGCACATCACCTCTGGTTTCTCGGGAGGCCTGAAAAAAAACCATAACAATATTAACATAACTATTAACATGTCTTGAAAATGAAATAAGTACTATTTCAACTTCACTATCAGAGCCAAATCACTCACTAATTCAGTAATTGTTTTGTTTATTCTTTTACAACCATAGTTCATACACTGATACAGCAACATTTGATTCTGTGCATACAGATTAAAGATCAAGCATTTTCTAAACTTGAGTAAAAAAAATAAGAACACAACAAGCACACACTGTGAGTCACACCCAGTTGAGTTACTCAGTAACACACACATACACAACAGATGAATATTGCTCAGTTCAACAAAGGCCACGTTTGCAATGGTCATGTCTTGGATTTTAAAAACAATAACTTACCTGCTGTTTGATCCAAACCGATGATTGAAAATCAGTGAGAGGAAAATGTCCGAGGATGATGATACTGCCTGTGGTGGAAGGGCGTTCCATTCGCCAATGATGCGAGGAAAGAAAGACTGCTGTCTGTATGATGTTCTGCAGGCTGGGAGTTTATGAGCCTCAGCATGGATTGAGCGAGTGCTGAGTGCAATTCTTTTCGCTCTATTCTATTAATTTACACATTAACCCTGCAGCAGTGACGATCATTTCTAGATTGCAATCGGCAAAGTTCGTAGCTCGGATTGCACTCATTCCAGCGCTACCGTGTACTGGGTCAGCGAGACACGAACAACAACTCACATCGGAACTTCCGTTTACGTTCGTAGCTACTCGGAAATAGCCTTCGGGATTGAAAGCCCGCAACTGACGTGTGAAAAAAAATTTCGCTGCCGGTCTCACATGGAATAAAACGATATCTTTTCATTTAGACTCAAACTGAAACTCAACACCTTGCCTGTTTGCCTTGACTAGTTGAAATATTGTGATGATTTTTTGCTTAATCCACCGGTGACTTTTACAAAATCAAGATATTATAAGATGTTTGGTGACTTGTTGACAGACCAGCTTTTTTGTTGGTCCAAGGGGACCATATCGTTTTTTATTTCATCTTTATCGACCAAGGCCGAAGGCCCCGAGGACCAACACAACAATGCTGGTCTGGCAACAAGCCACCAAACATCGTTTTTGTTATCATGTTGGTAGTGCAACAAAATGCACAATAACCCACAGGGAGACGAACTTTTAGAATCCAACTCGGGCCCCAAAGCATCGTCACAGTAGCTCGAGATAACACGTCAAACTTGTCTGTGACGTCGAACGTAGCTTGTGAACGCTTTTCTTCCAGTCTGAAAATGTGCAGAGCAGCGATCATATGTGTAGTGTGAGTTCAGTAAGTTTTGAGCGTATGTATTATCTTTTAAGTGTTTTATGACTTTTCGTTGTGGATTTTGCGATTACAGAGATAAGTTGCAAATTGACCATGAGTCGCCGCGGTAATTATCAACATCGATTGGGTCTTTGAGAGTGAATGCTTACAATCGTTGTCCTCGGAAACACGAATCCAAAGCCGCGATGGTTCCACACATCAAACAATAAGCCTGGTTGGCTTTTACTTTGACAATCCACGTTTCACCTGAAAGCTCAAACCCATTCACCCCCTCGATTTATTGCATGGGGAACATGAGATTTATTCCCCGGCTGGGTATGAATGAAAACTCGTGAAAATGATAACAAAAACAGTACTCCTCTGCGCACAGAGCACCATGGCTGCTTACTCATTGTTATGTTACCGAATGGAAGAATGGTCTTGTTTTATTATAAAGAAAACATCCAGGCCAGATCTGAGATGGTGAGCTAAACTGTTTACACGAGAAGGAGTGTGACTTAAAGTTTTTACTAAATCCACAAATGTAAATTAATATTACGGTGAATTGAAAAATGAAGTGAAATAACAAAAATCTGTACTATTCAAATTCGTGTCACAATTTTCATGCTTTACCTACATTATCGCCAGAGCGGTCTTTGGACGAATGGCCCAGTGTGTTTAGTTGGGACATCTTGAACCTGGTGTGAATTTGGCAAAGTCGGCTTTGCAAAGTCCACATCACAAAGCTTGCTGCATGAAGTGCTGGCACAGAATTATCAGTTACAAAAATTCAGCAAAGCCTTTTGCGTAGTTAACTTCGGGCCCAATGGAGGAGGGCAAATGTAAGCCAACATACTGAATGAATGTCCCTGTCAGTGATTTGTCTCGTGATGACAAATTGCCAACAAAGGTGTGACTTTATAGCTCCCTTACTCGGTTTGAAAGTTGAATTGGGAGCTGTTCAAGTCACACGGTGTACAAACTAGTATTAAGAGCTGACAGTCAAACAGTCATTTTGTTGCGAGCGACACACTGATCTATTGTAATGCCATTCAGTTTGTGTGCGAGGTATTTGTTATGTTAGCTACGCGCACAACACAATTAAAGAAATCTTGAAGCGTAGTCTCCATAATTTCTATACAAAGCTCTTGAAGTTGGATTGAAGATGTGTCCATCTTAGTCAAACATAACTCTGCCAAACGCTAAAACACAGGTTCAGTGACCTATGGATTTATATCTGCTGTATGTAGGTTTTGTTAATATTTGCAGGGGACCTCCATTTTGGTTTAATATTTTAAGGCCACCCCCACCCCCCCCCCCCGCCCCGCCCCCCCCCCCCCCCCCACTGCACACCCCTTCTATTGCCAAATTGTGTGGTTTCTTATCGAGTTGTGTGACATTAAGTTTTGACAACAAATATAATTTAGGAATAGTTATGGCCTCATAGATACAAAGCCGTTCGACTGCATTCATGATTGATTGATTAATTGATTGAAGGTTCCATTTACCTATTGACATACTTAGTTATTTATCATATATATTATTTCTTCAAATCCATAAACAAAGAGACTGCCAACGTTCCACAATTCAGAATAAAAAAAAAACCAAGAAAGGTAAGTTGTTGGAACGTTTGTTATGGACACAACAATAGGTTAGTCACAAATATATCGACCCAACACTCTTTTTAGTGAACAGATAAACAATTAGTGACAAAGACTTCGCTTGATGGAATTTTCGCCGCTCGCCAGGAAAGCACAAGCAATGATATCCTGGCGTGCGGCGAAAATTCCATCAAGCGTAGTTTTTGTCATTAATTGTTTGTCTGTTCTCTTAAAAGACCGTGTGGACGAAATATTTGTGACTGTAGCGTATTGTTTTGTCACTGAAACACGTTGCAACAACTCACCTTTTTTTTTATTAATTATTTCTTCATTTAGGTCTAAAATGATTAATTTCTTTCTCTGCTTATCACTGGTAGGTATAACCAACAGTTTTTTCAAATTCTTCATGCATTGATTTTTTTTAATCTGCACTCTAAAACAATCATTTTGAAGTTGACAATCATTCAAATAAAGAGGAATTATGGCTGCTGTGTATTTTTTCGATTTTTTTTTAAACAGAGGTAGTGCACAACAAAACCAATGTTCGCTCAAAACAGGGGACACGCCTTTTTCTAGAAAAATACGTACACTTCATGAAAAGAGTTGTAAAGAAAGTTTCGCACAATGATTCGTGATAGGAAAACTGTTTAGTGCACCAAATTTCTTTCAGTGTGTCTAGTTATCTCAATGTATAATGTTGAAAATTGCTGAAAGTAATTGAAACAGACTATAGGTTTTTTTTTTTAAATACATTAGTGAGCTTCTCACATCTTGGTCCCCTCTGAGGAGGGTCTGGTTTCCCCAATAGGACATACAATATTATATATGTGAAGGGACACTTTTCTCTCTCTCTTTTGCTCTGCTAAGAGATTATCATAATCTCGGAAGTAAGTCTCTGCTGACTTTCAGTTGTTTCTTTCACAACTTTGAATGTGTATGTATATGTATTTGTATCAAGTACATCCCACACAACCCACGTCTCGATTCCTAAATACATTTAGTCATAACTTGACGAAAATTAATGTAAACAAAGCAACAACAATACACACACACAATTAAACACAGGCTTTACCATTTTACAGAGTTCATCAATATTTTCTGGATTTTCAGGTGACGGGATTATAAGGAACACTGGCGATTTACGATTTCTGTGCCTGGAAACTGTAATCTTCAAAATCAAAACATTTGATGATTTTAATAACCCTGTCGGACCTCGGGAAGTTTCGACGAAATTGAAATTCGCCGGTTCGTAAGAATACCTTGTTCTTATTGTTGTTGTTGTTGTTGTTGTTGTGTGTATTTTTGTTGTCATTAGTGTGGTTCCTTATACTGCTTATGCTGCTTCCGATGTTGGTGGTGGTGTTAGTGGAGGGGTGGTCGTGTGTGTGTGGGGGGGTGGTGGGGGGTGGGGAGGGGGTGGTGGTGGTGGTTTTGATGGTTATTGTCGTCGTTCTTGTTGTTGCCAGTGCTCATGTTGTCGTTGTTGTTGGTGGTTGTGATGGTGGTAGTTGTCGTTGTCATCGTCGTTCATTTCGTTGTTGTTGTTGTTGTTGTTGTTGTTGGTTTGTTGTTGTTGTTGTTGTTGTTGTGGCGGTGGGTGTGGTGGTGGTTGTTTCTGCTGTTGCTTGTGTTGTTATTGTTATTGTTTGTGGTGGTTGTTTTTGCCGTTGCTTGTGTTGTTATTGGTGGCGGTTCTATTACTGTTGTCGGCATCGTTGTTCTTTCCCCGCAACTACAGCTTGTAGCCATTCCCAATCCCCACCCCAACATCCCCCATGTTGCCTTCCTTTTCTTCACCGTCTTTTTTGGGATACTTTTTCCAGAGGACCCCAGTACGCCTGTCATCACTAACACCGAGAAGGTGCTAGAGCAGCTAGAGGACCCCGATGACGAAGCCCCAAAATTAACGGCTGTTAAAAGCTTTGAACTAAAAGCAACTCCTCGGAACGCTAAACAGTTCAACTGGAAAATGACAGCTGATCCGGCAAGAGGGCTGGAGTACTACGAACTGGACGTAGCTAGTGCGTACCTTAGTTTATAATTTAATGATGAGGATGATGTTTTTTACATTTAGTCAAGTTTTGACTAAATGTTTTAACATAGAGGGGGGAATCGAGACGAGGGTCGTGATGTATGTGTGTGTGTCTGTCTGTGTGTGTGTCTGTCTGTCTGTGTGTGTGTGTGTGTAGAGCGATTCAGACTAAACTACTGGACCGATCTTTATGAAATTTGACATGTGAGTTCCTGGGTATGATATCCTCAGATGATTTTTTCATTTTTTTGATAAATGTCTTTGATGACGTCATATCCGGCTTTTCGTGAAAGTTGAGGCGGCACTGTCACGCTCTCATGTTTCAACCAAATTGGTTGAAAATTTGGTCAAGTAATCTCCGACGAAGCCCGGACTTCAGTATTGCATTTCAGCTTGGTGGCTTAAAAATTGATTAATGACTTTGATCATTAAAAATCTGAAAATTGTAAAAAAAATATTTTTTTTATAAAACGATCCAAATTTACGTTCATCTTATTCTCCATCATTTTCTAATTCCAAAAACATATAAATATGTTATATTTGAATTAAAAACAAGCTCTGGAAATTAATAATATAAAAATTATGATCAAAATTAAATTTTCGAAATCAATTTAAAAACACTTTCATCTTATTCCTTGTCGGTTCCTGATTCCAAAAACATATAGATATGATATGTTTGGATTGAAAACACGCTCAGAAAGTTAAAACGAAGAGAGGTACAGAAAAGCGTGCTATCCTTCTCAGCGCAACTACTACCCCGCTCTTCTTGTCAATTTCACTGCCTTTGCCATGAGCGGTGGACTGACGATGCTACGAGTATACGGTCTTGCTGCGTTGCATTGCGTTCAGTTTCATTCTGTGAGTTCGACAGCTACTTGACTAAATGTTGTATTTTCGCCTTACGCGACTTGTTTAATTATCATTTTGACTGTCTGTCTGTCTGTCTGTCGGTCTGTCTGTCTGTCTGTACAAAGCATTTCTCAAGTTAATACGGTATTACGGAACGGATGTTTCATGAAAATGTATGTGAGACAGTGACAAAAGGTCAGGTGTCATGTCTACTGTCCCGAATGACACACGATTGCTGACATTTCACCATTGCCAAAAGAATAAACAAACAAGTCGCGTAAGGCGAAAATACAATATTTAGTCAAGTAGCTGTCGAACTCACAGAATGAAACTGAACGCAATGCCATTTTTCAGCAAGACCGTATACTCGTAGCATCGTCAGTCCACCGCTCATGGCAAAGGCAGTGAAATTGACAAGAAGAGCGGGGTAGTAGTTGCGCTAAGAAGGATAGCACGCTTTTCTGTACCTCTCTTTGTTTTAACTTTCTGAGCGTGTTTTTAATCCAAACATATCATATCTATATGTTTTTGGAATCAGGAACCGACAAGGAATAAGATGAAAGTGTTTTTAAATTGATTTGGACAATTTAATTTTGATAATAATTTTTATATATTTAATTTTCAGAGCTTGTTTTTAATCCGAATATAACATATTTATATGTTTTTGGAATCAGCAAATGATGGAAAATAAGATAAACGTAAATTTGGATCGTTTTATAAATTTTTATTTTTTTTTACAATTTTTCGATTTTTAATGACCAAAGTCATTAATTAATTTTTAAGCCACCAAGCTGAAATGCAATACCGAAGTCCGGGCTTCGTCGAAGATTACTTGACCAAAATTTCAACCAATTTGGTTGAAAAATGAGGGCGTGACAGTGCCGCCTCAACTTTCACGAAAAGCCGGATATGACGTCATCAAAGACATTTATCAAAAAAATGAAAAAAACGTTCGGGGATATCAATCCCAGGAACTCTCATGTAAAATTTCATAAAGATCGGTCCAGTAGTTTAGTCTGAATCGCTCTACACACACACACAGACAGACAGACAGACAGACAGACAGACACACACACACACACACACACACACACATACACCACGACCCTCGTCTCGATTCCCCCCTCTACGTTAAAATATTTAGTCAAAACTTGACTAAATATAAAAAGAAATAGGTAGAAAATGAATGTGAAAACTGACTTTGATTGTTGATCTGTATTTTCTATACCACTAACAAATAATCTACTTACACATAGCTGTTTGGCAAATATATGTTGCATGGGACACACTGACATGAAAGTGGAAGATGTTTTTCCCTCTAGAGAAACTACATATCAAGTTACAATTTTTGTGCTCTTCCATTCCAGTTGGCAATCAATTGTTAACGCATGTTATTAGAAAAAATAGAACGAAAACAGATTAGACAGAATGAAAAATGTACTGGTGATGTCATTTGGGACATACTGACATGAAAACGTCACCTTTTGTCATTGTGTCATGTGCATTAATTTGCCTGTGTTGTTTTTCTCCGATTTTTGATAGGTCAATTTGATGACGTCATTCTTTCCAGTTTGCAAAATTTGATGCGGCACTGTCACGGTCCTATAATTTCATTAATTAGATTGACATTTTTGTCACACAATCTTTGACTCGGTCCGGAATATGAGATTGCATTTGAGAACGGTGCCTTGAAAAATTCGTTTGTGAAATTTAAAATGTGTCGATCTTTCTCAAGTCAGTTTTGAAGGGTAGTGATTTGTGTGTGTTTGTGTGTGTGTGTGTGTGTGTGTGTTTGTGTGTGTGTGTGTTTGTGTGTGTATGTGTGTGTGTGTGTGTGTGTGTGTGTGTGTGTGTGTGTGAGCAGGAATTGCAGGCAAACTAGCGGACATATCTTTATGACACTTTGCATCGAGATTATCCCAGATGATATCCCTATTTTGTTTCCCTTTATTTTTTCATTGAATGTTTTTGATGATGTCATATTCAGCTTTTTGCAAAACATGAGAATGCACTGTGATGACGTCATTTTTCAATCATTGTGATACAAATGTTGGTCATGCAATCATTCAGGAAGAAGGGACTATGGGATTTCATTTTAGCCTGGAAGCTTCAACATGTTGTTACGAATGGGTTTTGTAAATTTACGTATGATGTACTCACAAATTACTCATACTCTCTATTCCAGGTTCGACCTCACTCATAACAATAATCAAGAAGGGAAAAACAGTTTAACAATTTACTTTCGTACTTTGCATCCAAATACTACACAATACATCTAAGGTCAACACGCAAACTATTCAACTGTCAATTCTGGTCATACACAAAATCAATTATCTAACTGGCCTTTACTCGCACACACATGCATACTTCACTTTCTCACGTTACCACATTTGAGTGTTCCATGATGATGACGACGACGACGAATGACACAGGGTAAAGATGAAGACGATGTGCATAATGGCGATAATCATGTTAACAGGACCAATTGTAGACGACAGAGATGAAGACGGTGACAGTAGACATGCTGGACTGACGAGTGACACTGGATAGACGTAGATGCTATTTTACAGTCACGCTCTCATGCTCTCCGCTGCCGAAGGAGACTATGGCGGTGGGGGTTGCCGGATTCATACTTCCTCGGTTCCTCCCTTTTGTCTGACGTACAAAGAAAACGACAATAATAAGTCTCTGGTATGTAAACTGGCAATGTTGTATACATATGCATGGAGTTGGCCAGTTTACATAAACACTACTAATAATTCGATACTCTAACTAAATCGGTTATACAACATCAAAGAATATTTACCTCACTTCGGCAAGTCATTCACTCTATTTAACTTCCATCCGTCCTCTGTGACAATTCAGGTAAAAGTGACCGGGACAGCTCACCCGTCCACCAGTTGGGGTGGATTCACAAAAACTTCACGTGCAACGTGACAAGACAAAAATCCGTGCGTGTTTAGGCTGTCAACCCTAGCATCCATAGGTGCTTGCACTTGACATTATATTATACCCAATTAATCAAAATCATGTTCGTAACACATGTATTAATGAGTTTGGTCATTAAAATCTGAATATACAATAAACATGGTAGAAATTGATCGATTTTTTTAAAATTGTATTTTTTGTTATATGCTGAATCCAAAAACCTATAGATATGTTATGTTCGGAATAGAAACAAGCTCAGAAAGTTAAAAATAATTCAGAAAAGCGTGCTTTTCTAATAAACGCTAGCGCTACATGGATATACGCATTACGGGCATGTCACTTTCAGCACGCTTTGCACATACACGCGGCAGCGGTTTTGACAAATCTATATTGTCTTGGTGGAAAAATGCAGCGAATTCTGTTTTATTCTGTGAGTTCCACAGATTGACTTATTGTATTAATTTTGCTTTTCCTGCCTTGTTCTTGGTTGTTGCAGAAATTGCTGATCATTAAACGTACTTTGTATTGTAGACGCCAAGATCAAAGCGAGGAAGCGACTAGACTACGAGTACGAGCCGCTTCGCTCCGTGACTCTCTATCTAACCGCCAATAACGGCTTCTGTGAGTCCGAGACCTACTCTGTGAGGATAGACCTCACTGACGTCAACGAGCCACCATTAGTGTTTCCCGACGAAACCAATGAAGTAGACATTGAGAGGACCGTCTATGAAGGACTTGTGAGTACCAATAGTAGTGGTGGTGGTGGTGATGGATGTTGCGGTGGCAGCAGCAGTATTAATGCAGTGTTGATGATGCTTGGTTTGTTTGTTGTTTTTAGTTTGTGAAGACAACACACTTGCAGTGAGTGCCCGTTTACTTAGTAAAGCAAAACAGTATTTACAAATTTGATGTCTCACACTCAGCTTCCTGTAAACCATCTGGTCACGGACACTATCAGGCTTTTACACACAGTACATACATCCTTTCGTTTAAACACTCACTGCTTGAGAACATCCTAGGTGCTCTCTGTAAAGAGCGAGCATTTTTCAAAGAATTTAGTTTTGCATGGCCAACCGGATTCACTGTAAGACAATCGGACGGGCCTCGTTTTGGCGCTAGACCTAACTTTTAAAATCTCAATAATAAATTGACAGCTTGTTACACAAACATTCTTAAATAATAAAAGAACTCTTTTTTCATCAAGACAAGATCAGTTCAATTCGAAGTTTTGAAAGTTTGAAAAAAGAAAAGCCCGGAAGTGTGTCACGCAACAATTTATGTGTTTCCCGCAGCGGACGAATGTTCTGCATAGCGCCAGTTTCTGTGAACGGTCAACGCCTCCGCTCAGTTCGTCTGACTTGCAGCCGTTTGTTGCTTTTTAGATTCAGAGGTACACAATAACGTGCTACTGCAGATACAAACTGACGACTAAATTGTGGAGAAAAAAAAAGGAAAGTGGATCACACGGGTTTACGATGGCTCAGGGGTTAGATAAACTACGAAAACAGGTGTGTGGTTTACGCGAGCTAAATGGCCATTCAATTAATGTCTTTTAATGCTATTGCAAGTGTGTTCGATAAGGTCAGAACTGCTTTTTTCATGAGAAGATTTAAATTGTTCTGTACACCATATGACACGGACTGGATTCTTTAGTATTGTAAATTGAGCGAAAGTTTGACGTTTATTTGGTCAAAATGACCTTGCTGGAATTCCATGGCAATTTGTATTGTTCCTCCAGGCTTGCGATACTCCCTGACTGATATTAGTAACGTAAATGTGAGATGTGTAATCATGCGACAATAGACCAAGACTGTGGAGTAAAACATGTGGAGCGTATACATTTGTGTGTGCAAATCAAGAATAATATATGTAGAGAGAGAATACTATACTTGACTTGCTGTGTCGTACCAGATTTCCACGAATTGTTTTAAATATTAAGCTGCGAGCGAAAGAGAGCTTTTCAATATTTGAAGAAAAAACCCAAGTGTAAATCTGGTAAGACACAGCAAGCCATGTAGTATTCTGTTTATCTTACATACTGTTCTTTGCTTGTCTTTGGCTCCTAATGTCCCTCAGTCGAAGCGCCCGAAGAGTCTTCAGATTAAACCTGGATCTCTTCCAAAGGCTCCTGTAATCGTTGACGACAAAGCAAAGATACCTCACTCTATACAGCAAAGCGTGACGTGTACGTTCTCAAAATTCTTCCAGGGGAAACAACAGCGCAAAAGTGTTCCCATAATGACGTTTTTCTCGGTGACTCAGCATCACGAGCAGTAGAAAATCAGGTCCCTGCCAGACTAGTTTCACACGACCTCATTCACATGAACTGTGGTTTGAATGATATTGTTATCTCATGAGAGGTATCTCTCACGTATGTAGGTTAAACGATTAATATGGGCCTTTGCATTTAAAATGTGGTATGCATGTGTCACAGAAAAATCTGTGTGCACAGATCAAGACAAAATATGTGACTGCAGATCAAAACTAAAGAATACTTTGCTAAGTGTAAATCTGTATTTGCATAGCAAGACTGAAATATGCATGCAGTATGTGTAAATGGGGTGTAAAGATCCAACAATAAATGAGTCATGAATCTTTTACTTTTACTTTTTCAAGACTGATTTTTGAATTGGTAGGGGACAATTGTGACCGCACATAATAAGTGAAGTGTAAAATAATGTATGACTGCAGATCTCATCGGAAGTGTGAATCTGTGACTGCAGATAACATTTGAAGTGTAAGTGTGAACTGGCAGATTAAACCTGTAGTGTAAATATATGACTGCAGATACCATTTCAAATGTAAATATGTGATTGCAGATAACATTTGAAGAGTAAGTGTTTAATTGCAAAATTAAACTTGAAGTGAAAATGTTTGCTCACAGATCTCGTTTCACCCTAACGTGGCCATCAAGGACCCGGATCTGGATGAGGACCTGAAGTGGGTGTTGAAGTCACCCACCTATGCGTTTCACGTTAACGCCACAACCGGTGTAATCATGTCCTCAGGTACTTCCAACGTACACTCGAGTGGGATAGCACGTGTATGACTGTTTTAGATCTGAGAAATAAAGGGAAGTAAGCGCTCTAACTGCAATTACTTCCCTTTGTTTTTCAGACCTTAAAATGGCTTTTTGTTGCAATTGTTTCAGATTATGGCGTGGCGTTCGTGAAGATGTGTATGTGCCTGTGTGTGTTGTACTAGTATAACGTATGCGTACATGGAATGACATTGCGGGTTACCTGAACATTGACAATGACGAAACAAAGATTGTGTGTGTGTGTGTGCGCGCGCGCGTGCGTGTGTGTGTGTGTGTGTGTGCGTGTGTGTGTGCGTGCGTGTGTGGGTGTGTGTGACTATGTTTGAATTTATTCGGATTTAGTTCTCTTTCCTTGTTTGTATTATGATTATGTAAGTGTAAAGCGCTCTGGGCTTGTCACCACGAGGTTTACGCGCTATATAAGTAATCGTTATTATTATTATTATTATTATTATTATTATTATTATTATTATTATTATTATTATTATTATTATTATCTAATGGTAATTTTAACCTTTATAAAATCTGGAAGTGCTAACAGTCTTTTATTAACATTAAGATTTATGGGCAGCTAGATACGCACATTTATAGTTCCTTCAACGTGTATTTAGGGGATTTTGATGTGTACACGGAGTTTAAAACTCGCACCCTGGAATTGGAGGTGGAGGACAAGAATGACGAGAAGGCCAAAGTAACGGTCAGGCTGACCATTGTGGACAAGAACGACAACGCTCCGAAATTCACACAGGTAGTTGCCCTTGAGCATTATGCCCTTATTTATCAAATAATGTTTAACATTTGAATGGAGGATACCAGACGTTTTCATAACAAGTCGCGTAAGGCGAAATAACAACATTTAGTCAAGTTGTCGAACTCACAGAATGAAACTGAACGCACTGCATTTTTTCACCAAGACCGCATACTCGTAGTTTCGTCAGTCCACCGCTCGTGGCAAAGGCAGTGAAATCGAAAAGCCAGAAAAGTGCGGTAATGGTCGCGCTGAGTAGGATAACACGCTTTTCTGTATCTCTATTCTTTTTAGCGTACTGAGTTTGTTTTTAATCCAAACATATCATATGTATATGTTTTTGGAATCAGGGACCGACAAGGAATAAGATAAAATTGTTTCTAAATCGATTTCGGACAATTATGTTTAATTATAATTTTCATATTTTTAATTTTCAGAGCTTATTTGTAATCCAAATAAAACATATGTATATGTTTTTGAAATCAGAAAATGACGAAGAATAAGATAAAATTGTTTTTGGATCGTTTAAAAAAAATGTTAATAACAAGTTTCCGATTTTTAATGACTAAATTCATCAATTATTTTTTAAGCCACCAAGCTGAAATGCAATACCAAAGTCTGGCCTTTGTCGAAGATTGCTTCACCAAACTTTCAATCAATTTGATTGAAAAATGAGGGTGTGACAGTGCCGCCTCAACTTTTACAAAAAGCCGGATATGACGTCATCAAAGACATTTATCGATAAAAAAAACACCTTCTGGGGATATCATTCCCAGGAACTCTCATGTCAAATTTCATGAAGATCGGTCCAGTAGTTTAGTCTGAATCGCTCTACACACACACAGACACACACACACACACACACGCACACACACACACACACACACACACACACGCACACACACACACACACACACACACACACACACACACACACACACACACACACCACGACCCTCGTCTCGATTCCCCCCTGTTAACCCGTGATTTGTAAAAATGTTAAAAAAATTACAAATCACAGGGCGCGCCTCGCGATTTGTAAAAATGGTTTTACTTATTGCGGGGCGCGCCCCGTGATTTGTAAAACATTTTACAAATCACGTTTTTGCGCCCGATATTGTATTTGCCACACTGCCTTAGCTTGGTTTAAGTCCTACCTCACAGACCGCTCTCAGATAGTCTCCATTGACGGCTTCCAATCTGCTCCATCCCCGTTGACTTTCGGTGTCCCCCAAGGATCTGTACTTGGCCCGGTGCTATTCATCATGTACACGAAACCAATATCTAATGTCATCTCTCGCCACTCTGTTTCCTATGAAAGCTTTGCTGATGACACTCAGTTACAAAAATCTGGCCCTATTACTGACCTCCCCAACACAATCGAGACAACTAAGAACTGCATCTCTGACTTGAAATTGTGGATGACCGAAAATAAATTGAAACTTAATGACGACAAGACCGAGATCATGCTAGTTGTACCCCCTTCTCTTAAAAAAGAACCATCCCTTCCTGCCCAAATCTCTATAGCTGGAACTGATATTCAGTTGGCTTCTCAAGTACGAAACCTCGGTGTCATCTTCGACGAAACTCTCTGCTTCAAACAACAAGTCTCCACTGTCTGTAGAAATGCCTACTATGAACTGAGAAAAATTAGCTCCATACGCCACTGCCTTTCTTCCGATGCTACAAAAACCCTCATTTGCTCTCTCGTTCTTTCAAGGCTAGATTACGGAAATGCCCTTCTTTCTGGTTCATTTGACTATCTCATTGAAAAACTGCAGAAAGTACAGAACAACTCCGCTAGATTAATCACAAAGACCCCTAAAAGACACCACATCACACCTGTTTTGAGATCCCTTCACTGGCTGCCTGTAAGAAGTCGTATTCAATACAAAATTGCATGCATTTGTTTCTCTTTCTTTCATGGTACAGGACCTGCTTATCTCTCTGAGATGTTATCAAAATATTCAAACCTCTCCTCTCTTCGCTCTGCAACAGATACCAATGTACTTAGTAAACCAAAAAGAAACAGAAAATCAACTAACTATGGATTTGAGAGATCCTTCAAGTACCAGGGACCTCTTGTCTGGGAGAAAATCCCCCGGAGCATTAGGGATTCCCAGTCACCATCTGCCTTTAGAACAGCCCTCAAAACACACATGTTTAAGTTAGACCTCTGAAGGAGATCCCATGATCGGTGAGTCATCGGCGCTGCCACGTGTATTATATACTAAAGTGTGGCGTTCATGAGGATGTGTATGTGCCTGTGTGTGTTGTACTAGAATAACGTATGCGTACATGGAATGACATTGCGGGTTACCTGAACATTGACAATGACGAAAGAAAGATTGTGTGTGAGTGTGTGCGCGCGCGTGTGTGTGTGTGTGTGCATGTGTGTGTGCGTGCGTGTGTGGGTGTGTGTGACCATGTTTGAATTTATTCGGATTTAGTTCTCTTTCCTTGTTTGTATTATGATTGTGTAAGTGTAAAGCGCTCTGGGCTCGTCACCACGAGGTTTACGCGCTATATAAGTAATCGTTATTATTATTATTATTATTGTCATCTCCAAAGTCAAGGGACAAAAACGAAATCCCTTGACTTTTGGGGTAGCGCGACTGTGTTAATTTTAAGAATTTTTTTTTTCATTACTAGGATGTCCCATCGTTGGGAAATTCTGGTCGCTTCCTCCAAGTGGTGGCAGCGACCGAGTCGCACTACCCAAAGTCAAGGGATCTATTAGTCCCGTTTCGCCGTTATCCCATTTCACCCCCATCCCATTTCGCGACATTTCACAGGCCAAGTGTCATTTTACCACCCCGTCGCGATATAACCTTGAATGGTTGAAAACGACGTTAAACACCAAATAAAGAAAGACATTTTACCACCACATCTTGTACCATTAGATCCACATCCCATTTTGGCGCAATCCCGTTTCGCCGTTAGCCCATTTCGCCCCCATCCCATTTTTGCGACATTTCACAGGCCAAGTGTCATTTTACCACCATGTCATTTTGGCGCAATCCCGTTTCGCCGTTAGCCCATTTTGCCCCCATCCCATTGTTGCGACATTTCACAGGCCAAGTGTCATTTTACCACCGTGTCATACCACTAGCGCCACATTCCATTTTGTCGCCATGCCGTTTTGCCGTCATCCCATTTCGCCACCATCCCTATTTCGCGACATTTTAGATTGTGGCAAAAATGGGATTTCGCGTAAACGGAATGTCTTCCTAGTTGAATAACGCAGTATAGTAGTATAGAAGAATAAATCAAAAATGGGATGGCGGCCAATGGGATGGTGTCAAAATGGGATGTCGCGCGATTGTTATGACACGGTAGTAAAATGACGCTTGGCTTGTGAAATGTTTGCGACAATGGGATGGGGGCGAAATGGAATGGCGGTGAAACGGCATGGCGGCCAAATGGGATATAATGTCAAAATGGGATGTCGCGCTATTGTTATGTTATGACATGTTAGTAAAATGACGCTCGGCTTGTGAAATGTCGCGAAAATGGGATGGGGCAAAAAATATGACGGCGGCAAAATGGGATTGCACCAAAATGGGATGTGGATTTAAAACCACCCCCACCACTCAGCGTAGAGGCTCTAAACAAGAAAAATTAATAATAATAAAAGGCATGCATTACTTTGTGGAATGCGATATTTTTACATTTTTACAAATCGCGGTTTTAGGTTCGACGTGATTTGCAAAATGTTTTTACATTTTTACAAAACACGGGTTAACAACAACTTCAAATTATCTTTTTTTCTTTCTTTTTCTCACAGGCCTTATTTGAAATGTCTGCTACAGCATGCTCGCCTGTTGGGAGAGCTCTGCCTTCCAAACTTAACGCCATCGACTTTGACAGCTCATTCCAAGGAAACAGTAGAATGATCTTCAGTGGGAGAGGTCTGTAAACTAACCATAATAGAATACATTATGCTGTCTTTAGTAGTGTTCAGTCGTTTCCTGTTGTGTTGCTTAATGTTGTATATATTTGTTTCTTTGATTAGGCTTAATTCCTCTATGCAAGAAAACACACTAAAGCAACAACAATAAAAACAACAACAACAACAACAGTAGCAACAACATCAACAACAGCAATAATAACATCAATGATAATGCATGTATCAACAAGGAAACTAACGAAACAACCCAACAGAAAAAAGAAGCAAAGAACTGCAACAAACACATCTATCTATCTCTCTATCTATCTATCCATTCATTCATCCATCTACCCATCTTTACATCTACCCACATATCTATCTGTCTAGAAATATATTGCTCTCCATAAACATCTCTCACTCTCTCTTGGAATCCATTACTTTGTCACTTTCTCTGTCTCTTTGTCTCTGTCTCTGTCTCTTTGTTTCTGTCTCTGTCTCTCTCTCTCCCTCCTCTCTCTGTCTCTGTCTCTGTCTCTCTCTTCCTCCTCTCTCTCTCTCTCTCTCTCTCTCTCTCTCTCTCTCTCTCTCTCTCTCTCTCTCTCTCTCTCTCTCTCTCTCTCTCTCTCTCTCTCTCTGTCTGTCTGTCTGTCTGTCTGTTTCAGTGTTAGTGTGTGTCTGTGTGTCTGAGTCTCCACTCTTGTCATATGTACCAATCTCCATGGAAACGTTTTCACAGGGAACAAGCTGGAAGTTACAGGCACTGGTCACGTGATATTGACGAAACAATGCACTGCCGGGGAACGAGAGACCTTCAGTGTCTATGTGGAGGACCAGGGGACTTACCCTGGAACACTGCAAGGCATTCCAAGCACTGTCACCTTCGTTTGTAATGTGAGTCTTGAACGTTTATCACATCCATACAATAAATCCCAAAACAAAGAGACTGCCAACGTTCCAAAATTCAGAATAAAAAAACAAGACAGGTAAGTTGTTGGAACGTTGTTATTGACAAAATTACGTTAAAATCACAAATATATCGACCCAACGGTCTTTTATGTGAACATAATACTATTTGTTTGTCTGTTCACTTAAAAGACCGTTGAGTCGACATATTTGTGATTGTAACATAGTGTTGTCAATAACAATTAACGTTCCAACAACTTACCTTTCTTGTTGTATCACATCCATAATAACCTGTATGATCTGTATTCGTTGTCTCCTTGTTTGCTGTATTGCCTCAGTCCGCCTCTGAATATTTTTGTTGTTGTAATCATAATCGGAAGGGTTAAATATTGTATGCGTGTATTATTAATTAGCTATGTTAATTTCTTATTCCGCGCCTGTGTCTGTATGTGTAAAACGTGAATATCCTCTGTGTATGTGTCACATTATCGATATTGATGTCTGACTGGTCTTTTTGTATCTTTGTACAACCTCGTTACCTTGTAGTTTTCGTTGCTATTGTTTGATTTGCTGCTTGGTTGGTTGGTTGGTCTGTAGGTTTGTTTGTTCTGTCTTGTCTTGAAAAACTGTTATTTTTTTATTAATTTTTTTTAATTGTTTTGCAATGAACATCTCTAAGTTAGCTATAGGTTTTTGACTTTACATGTTAACAAAGTCAATTCGAGTGTGACATCCGCAGTTATCTGTTACACTGGCGAGGAATGTGGAATCATATCTCGACCTGATTTGAGTTCAGCAATGTGTAGCCTATGACACAGCTGTACAAAGCGCAAAGGCTACGCACCTCGAAACAACCAAAGATATTATTTTGATATGATATTAATAGTTGCCTTGTTTGTACTTTCAGGAATGCCCAACGACAACCACCGCTGTCATCACTACTACCACAACTCCTTAAAGATAGTAGACCTAAGCCTAAGGCACCAGTTTGGAAAGTTCTCTGAGAATATCACGGAAAAATATAACGCTTAAACACAAATTCCAAGACCTACCTCGTGCTCGTTGTCATCTATTCAACTCCTAAAACGAACTCAATTTCAAATCCGTATTTCCGGGAATAGCATCAACTACTCAAGGTAGAAAGTTAAAACAAAAGTCATGACTCGCGGAAAAAGGCACACAATGATAATTACAGTATGGGATTTATACTCTAAACACAGCCGTTAACAATTGTTAGTAACTCGGCGATCACACGTTAATGTTAAGGTATTCATGTGTGTGGTCACATAATCACAATCTCAAAACCTGAACTGTATAGCTCTTGGGGTGATTTGAGACAGTTTTCTTGTTAGATATTATCACTTTAAGAACACCAGCACCACACACGACGAAACGATACCGGCTTGGGGTCAGCCGGGGGAGGTAACAACGGCAATCATTCGGAATTGAGGACAACGCCGGAAGTGTCAGTCGGTATCAAACCTGGCCAGACTTGTACACGGCTTAAGACCATCCCTCTACTTACACACACCCCAACAATCAACATTTAGGGAGATTCTGTTTAGGGTTAGGAGTATTTTTATTGGGTTCGGACAATGTTTTGATATCGATTAATTACTACGCAGATGTAAAACCTTGATGCAGGAGAAGATTATTTTTCTTTTTTAAGTGTACGCAAAAGGAGTGTCATCGGTGCTTATTTGTGAACTCATAAAGTGCTTGCTTTATTAAATATGCATCGATTGATACATTGAATAAATAGTTAATTTGTTTAAGAATTATTATAAGATGTAGTACGTCTTCTCTAGTTATGTGTTGATATATTTTCGATTTTCATAAACGTTTTAAATCTGCATCTTTTTGGGCGATCGGACTGACACCGGTTTTAGCAATTTAAATTATTCAATGGTTGACCTAGTCAAAGATGAAATTGTGTTTTATAGGTCGGTTGTTCAAATCCCATCAGAGCCATGAAGATTTTTCGGGCTACGGCCGGCTCCTACCTAAAGTGTATGTGATATGGTTCCTATGTGAAGGCTGGGATCACACAGCCGAGTGTCATTCACTTCACGAATGCGACTTTGAGGGTGTTAAGGTTTTGTCTACCTAACCAACACCGCAGGTGCGGCAGTTCTCGGGCCTGGTTGACGCCAGGATATATGCTTATATTGCTCTTTTGCAGAAATATACTCAACAAGGAGATATTGTGCCATTGCATTTGACAATTTCCAGTTTTTATTAACACTGTTCTTTGTGTTTATTGTTAAATCTATTGCTGTTGTTTTTCGTTTTTCTTCTTAAAATTGTGTGGTCTTTTCCTACCTACAGTGATGTGAAGATAATGAGTACCAACAGGAGATCGTACATGCTAACTTGCATCAGGGATGCAGTAAATAGAACGCGACAGAGCACTGCTTGTGTTATCATTGCACTAAAAGATACGATTGTGTTTGAAAGGTCATCTTTGCCATCACTGTCATACTAGGGTTTCTTAGTCACGAGCATCTACCCCTCCCTGTTGTTGAATTTCCTTATGCAAATCTGTTTCCGGTTTTGTGTTTCAACAGTGCTTTTGGTATGACAAGCATGTCCGACGATTTTGTTGCTGTTGGTTTTATCAAACATGTCATGTCTTTGCAAGAACGGACCGTTGAAACAAGTGTGGCTTTGATTGGAGAATTTGCAAACATTGTTCTAATTGTCATGTTTGTTCTTATTTTATCGGTCCTTCATTGAGCCCGAAGTCGACTTCGCGAAGTCTTTTTACCGAAAACTCTGTGCTAAAGCTCCGTGCGGCCTGCTTTGCAAAGTGGGCTTCACGACGTCGACTTTGCCCAATTCTTCTTCTTCTTCGTCGTTCGCTCAGACAGCAACTCCGGAGGCCCTGATGAAGGCTGCTGTACGCCGGAGGCTCTTTGCCCAATTGAGAACAGGCGTTAATCTATGTTCACTATGATCACAAAAACACCTTCATAAATGTCATGTACTGACACGTTAAACAAACACCGCTGCCTAGGGCAGCTTCTTTTCACGCGGCCGGACACACACACACACACACACACACACACACACACACACACACGCACACACACACGCACGCACGCACATACGCAAGTACGCACACTAACGCCAACACACACACACACACACACACAAACACATGTTATGACGCAAGACATATGAGACTTGAACAAATGGTATTGCAATTTTGTCTCTGGATTTATCGGTTGACATTGGACGAAAGGGGTGGGGGGAGGGGGGGTGCATATCTGGAAGATTTACAGAAACAGAAGCACATCGCAAGAATATGTGTAAGCTAGCTATGTCAGCAGAATTGTAGGTTCATTTGCATAGTTTTTAACGTACAAATCATACCCAAGAGTTTAGGGCATGTTGAACCAAGCAAGGGACTACTGTACAACGTATGATGAGGACGAATTATTGGACATTATTATGATGCTAGGATTAGGCTTGTGTTTAAAATAAGCATTATTTATCGTGTGTTTTCTGTGTTTTTTCTGTGTTTTTTTCTCACATGTGTACAAATTGTATTTTTGACCTTCTATAGTGGACATACGCTTCAGACTGTACAACAATTCTTTCGAATTAATTTTAAATATTCATGTGTGTGTGCATAGGGAAATGTGTCTGCAGCATGTAATGATATAAACGCACATTATATGCATGGCATGTACATTGATCAGGTTCTCCCTTTATCAAACAGGATCCATTTTAGCACCACAATCAATACTATGTATTTTTCTTTTTTCTTTTTCTTAATTCTTTTTTTATATAAACAAAATCCTTTACCTTTATTATTATTTTTTTATTTTTAGTTTATGTTTGGCAAGACGCTGTAGCGTGCCCTCTTAATCAATAAAACAAAAACCATACAATTATATGGACAGACTTGATGTCTCTAATTTTCACTGTACATGAGACTGTATCAAGCAAAAGACATCAGCAACATTAACAACAACTGATTATTTACTTATGTTTGTTTGTTTGTTTGTTTGCTTAACGCCCAGTCCGCCACGAAGGGTGATATCAGGGCGGTGCTGCTTTGACATTTAACGTGCGCCACACACAAGACAGAAGTCGCAGCACAGGCTTCATGTCTCACCCAGTCACATTATTCTGACACCGGACCAACCAGTCCTAGCACTAACCCCATAATGCCAGACGCCAGACGGAGCAGCCACTAGATTGCCAATTTAAAAGTCTTAGGTATGACCTGGCCGGGGTTCGAACCCACGACCTCCCGCTCACTAAGCGGACGCCTTACCACTAGGCCACCGTGTTGCGGTATTTACTTATGTCACGAGGTCTAACATTACATTGATGGACAGGTGTCAACATTTGCAGCATTACTATTGGCAGTCCCATTTCACACACACACACACACACACACACACACACACACACACACAACCACACACACACACTCACACACACACAACCACACACACACTCACACACACACAACCACGCGCGCGCACACACACTTTTTTGTTTTGTGTTGTAATAATGCAATCGTATTAGCGGTTATCTTCTTTATCGGCTGTCGTCTCTGGAGAATAGTCCACAGGGTGAAGGTAGCCATCATCTGATGAAACACAAACAGTTAAGATTATTTTTCAGAAGAGATGATTAGTCTCTGGTTAAAGTTAGTACACCTAAGGCGGAATTTTGGAAAGTGTTCTGACGGTTTGCACCTCAACACATTCAAGAGACATTCTCTGTACTGTAATCTAGAATCGCTTGCAATAATTTTATAAAAACGGCTCCGAAACTATGGTAAATAATTAAATGGATCTTAATTAGCAAGCGGGTTGCTTCGCCCAGTAATGACATAAAGAACAGTCAAACAAACAAGCAACCTACGAAGGAAATCCTAAAACTTTAAATGCACCTTACAACCCTGCATGAAATAAAATCCATTATAAAGCGAAAATAACTCTTTCCAATAATTGAACAAGACTTTCAGATTGAACACATGTTGTCATTACTCCCATTATTATGCAGCATATGTCATGAGCTTTGATTGTTGATGTATATAATTTGTCGGTGGTATATAAGGAATAACCGTTTAGAACCTTTAATCTTTAAATACAATTATTACAACTCGTATATGTTCTTGAATCCATACTTTAATAAAAATGTCCGACTTTTTCTCAATTGTGGCTGATTTCCTATAATCATGTAAACAATTTGGATGCAAACCGGTACATTTGTCTTCCTTATATACCAACGACATCAAAGTAAAACAGAGGACATATCCTTACCGTCCGTTTGTTTGGGAAGGTCAAGGTACGTGTGGCTCTCCGTGGGGCCTGTTGGTCAGAGAAAACACAAATAGATTATCTCCCATTAACACACACACGCACACACACACACTCACATACACACACACACACACATACACACACATACACACACACACATACACACACACACGCACGCACACACACACACACGCGTGCATAAATATGCACGCACTCAGTGTCATGCACGCACGCAAGCACGCACGCACGAACCTTTTAATTACAGTCTTTAACTTTGACTAATGCGAACACTACCTGGCTTGTCATACGGATTAGCATTCTCCTCTCCGTTAGTTGCTGCTGCAGGCCGAGCATGGTCCTTATCTGCGTTTTGATGAACAATATTGAAATGAAATAGTATAACATGCAAATGCCTGTCAAAAACACCAACAAAACGACAGTGTCTAACATTTTACAAAGAAAAAAGAGAATATAACTACACCTGTTAAAAAATAGAAGTTAAGTGATGTGTCTTGAGTGCTTGTACACTGAGCAGCTATAACCTCTTCATCACGTTTTCTCCTTCAATTACGTACATGTCTATACGTTGAAAAACATGAACTCACTCGCTCTTTTGATCTTTCCATCATGAATCTAATGAACGTGAGCCATCCTCTAAACGCGCACATCTTTACACGTCTTCACTACTTTTATACCAGGGACGTCTTAAGTATATAAATATTCAAAACGGTTCTAAACGGTCATTCCTTAGATACCACCGACAACAAAGTAAAACAGGACATATCCTTACCGTCCGTTCCATTGGAAAGTTCGAGGTACGTGTGGCTCTCTTTGGGGCCTGTCGGTCAGAGAAAGACACAAAGAGATGATCTCCCATAGATACACACACACATACACCCACACACACACGCACACACACATACGCACATACACACATGCACACACACACACACGCGCGCGCACAAACACACACACACACACAAACACATACGCACACACACAGACACACACTCACACACATATGTATAGGCACGCACGCACGTACCTTGACTAATGCGAACACTACCTGGCTTGTCATACGGATTTACATTCTCCTCTCCGTTAGTTGCTGCTGCAGGCCGAGCATGGTCGTTGTCTGCGTGTCGATGAAAAATATTTAAAATGAAATAGTATAACATGCAAATACCTGTCAAAAACACCAACAAAACGACAGTCTCGAAAATCTTACAATGAAAAAAGTAAATATGAAGACAACTGTTAGTCAGAATAAAAAAAAGAAGTTAAGTGATGCGTCTTGAGTGCTTGTACACTGAGCAGCTATAACCTCTTCATCACGTTTTCTCCTTCAATTACGTACTTTTATACCAGGGACGTCTTAAGTATATAAATATTCAAAACGGTTCTAAACGGTTATTCCTTAGATACCACCGACAACAAAGTAAAACAGAGGACATATCCTTACCGTCCGTTCCATTGGAAAGTTCGAGGTTCGTGTGGCTCTCTTTGGCGCCTGTCGGTCAGAGAAAGACACAAATAGATGATCTCCCATAGATACACACACACACACAAACACACATACCTAAAGTGTGGATGGTTACCTAAGAGGCGGCACTGGGTGTAGTGCCTTTCTAGTGCACTTGCACTACAACAGCACTGGGTGCAGTACTCGCTCCGGCATCGAAGAATTTTGCACTAAAAAATGCACAAAATTTGACCTATTTCGTCGCCTATAGAGGACGGAAAGAATGTCATTTTGAACATTGTTATGACATTCTTTCCGTCAAAAAAGTCAATTTAACGGTGTTAAATGAAGCGACCATCCACACAATTAGGTTGCCATCCAGAGTTTAGGTTGCCATCCACGTGTGGATGGTTGCCTTATGGTGATTTAGGCAACCAAACCTGTGGAAACATGGGTACACACACACACACACACACACACACACACATACATATATGGGTGCGTCTCAGAATCTCGTCCTCTGTTTGTGACATTATCACCAAAAGTAAAATCTTCCCAGAAAACTTTGATAATACTATTTACACACTTCTCAGGGTGTACCTTTTCAGTTTAAACAAGAAAAAATATAACATTGCCTTTAGTTTGCCATATATTGAGCATTATTTGGACCATGTGTGCAAAATCACCCGTGTAACATGGAAACAATAAAAGACAACAAAACTGCATTTATAAGGCTGAAAACGACTTTTATTCAGTTATTATTGTTGAATCACAAGCCATTATAGAGTTCAATATGAAATGACTACATGCAAACAACAAAATAATGTTTTTTTCAAAGTTCTATGCATTCGTCAAAATTTCAATACAAAAATGAAAATTAATTAATGATATCCTGATCATAACATGTTGATACATGGCATTCATTCAGTCTTATTGACATTTAACCTTCACAATAGCATATATACAAAGATTTGTCGCTCTAAGATAAAATGTTAGAAAGTTATCCCAAAAGAATGCAAAATGGTCACCGATATAACATGGAAACATCACTTTTGTAACAAAGAAACGGTTATGCTTTTTCCAACAAACTTTACTAAATGAAGCTAATTTTGCAACCAGATTCTTAGGTAAAATGCCAAACACTAAAACAGGAACAGAAAGAAAAAAAGCTGGACAAAATCAAGCAAACTTTGCCCCCAAAAAGAGAAACATTAATGAAAAGTTCATCACCGACGTAACTCGGAAACGAACAACCAGACATGTATTATAAGGTTTGACATGAAGAATGCAAATGTTCAAAAGTGGTTCATTCAATTGTTAAGACAATAAACCAAAGGCATTGGTTACATATAGAACAGTTGCCACTTGCAGTTAATTAATTTATTTCAAAAGAAATAATGCCCCCTGGCATTGAAGGTGGGGTCACGAATCATGGTTGCATCAGATGTAGGGACTAAGGAAATATCATCGATCCCTGGAAAGCAATAGTAGTTCCCCTCCGGTTTCCTTCGAAGGAACTTTACCACCAGTTCATCAGGTCGAATCTCTTGCACCTGAAACATGCAAGTACCTTCGATTTCAACCAAAGATTGATGCAATATGTGTACTAGTTTCACTAACATGAATTTGTTTAATGTCTATCAAGATTTTGATGCATCCACATTCACTGGCTAAAAACAAAATAAAGTAATTATTTTGTTCAGACTTACCATTCCATTGAACATACAACTTTTACAATTAAAGAAAACATTGACACTTACCGTTCCTTTAAATCGATTTCGGAAATTTAATTTTGATCATCATTTTTATTTTTTTAATTTTCAGAGCTTGTTTTTAATCCAAATATAACATATTTATATGTTTTTGGAATCAGGAAATGATGTCAAATAAAATGAACGTAAATTTGGATCGTTTTATATATATAAAAAAAAATTATTACAATTTTCAGATTTTTAATGGCCAAAGTCATTAATTAATTTTTAAGCCACCAAGCTGAAATGCAATACCGAAGTCCGGCCTTTGTCGAAGATTGCTTTACAAAAATTTCAATCAATTTAATTGAAAAATGAGGGTGTGACAGTGCCGCCTCAACTTTTACAAAAAGCCGGATATGACGTCATCAAAAGTATTTGTCGAAAAAAAGAAAAAAAACGTCCGGGGATATCATACCCAGGAACTCTCATGTCAAATTTCATAAAGATCGGTCAAGTAGTTTAATCTGAATCGCTCTACACACACACACGCACAGACAGACAGACACACACACACACATACACCACGACCCTCGTTTCGATTCCCCCTCTATGTTAAAACATTTAGTCAAGCTTTGACTAGGTGAAATCGAAAGAAAAACTATTATTAACAAATGTTTAGCCTAATTTTTCACTTCATAGAATATCATAGCAGCAAAAACTCACCTTTTCTCAAGAACCTTGGGTGTTGATCACTGTCGTAACAAAATCACAGACTTCGGAAACATTCTCGAAATCTTTCTTCGCTGCTGGAAGCTGAACTATTTCTCTCTGTAACTGCGCATGCGTAGTCACCCGCACCTCTAAGTCACTACGCGCAAAATAGTTCTAATCTTTCTTCAAAACTCTGAACATTATTTGCAAAACCGTTCACCATCGTAACTGAATTTTGAAGAAGCATGTCATATTGCGCAACTTTCAACTTAGTTTGCAGATGCAATTTTGAGAAAATAATACTTAAATAACATTTAGCTTAGCGATTTTCTATGCCCTTTCATGTCAAGATCGTGTTGAAGATGAATATGCAAATTCTAAAGTTCAAATTTAGGACTTGTTGCTGTTGCACGCGTGTGGAAACCTATGTTACGACAGTGATGGCAAACTTTCAAGCGATTAATTTCGTTTAAAAAAACAATTCTGTGGACAAAATAACATTTCAACTGTCAAGTACACTTAAACCAAACACACATATCAAGAACAGCAGTCCTTGGACATTCTAAACGATTCTTGTAGTGAGGTGCAAAACTAGTTGATGGTTCATGTCACAGATCAGACCTCCTTTTTTCACGCATCCAATCATTTCTTTCGCAAAACAACCTTCATAATAATCATGCAGAATACTCAGTTTTGTTTGTACTATTTCTTTATTCATTTTACTTCTCAAAAATACCAATATCATGATTTAAAATTCAGTATGTTTCAATTGTGGGCTAATTTGATTATGGCACACACAAAAGGTTCAGTTTCTGAGACGCACCCATATATATACTGGATGATTACCCGCTTCGACGGGTACCGGCTTCGCCGGCAAGAAGTACAGCCGAATACCCGGCGAAGCCGGGTGAGTGGCGCACCGTACGCGATTGACGCCACACGAAGGAAGGGAGATAAACGCGCAAAACACTGGAGAAGATAAGGAAGAGTTACTGGGAATGGATGTACAGAAAAACCATAAAAACCAATATCGGTTCAGCGCTGCGCGCTGAGAGCACGTGTTGAAAATTTTCATCGACCAGATTGTGTCCGGGGTCTACCTAAATATGCCCACCAAATTTGAAGCAGATCCATCGAGAACTTTGGCCGTGAATCGTGAACACACAGACAGACAGACAGACACACACAAGCCGTATATAGATATAGATACGCACATACACACACACACGTTGAAAAACATTAACTCACTTGCTCTTTTGATCTTTTAATCATGAATCGAATGAACGTGAGCCATCCTCTTAACGCGCACATCTGTACACTACTGTTATGCTAGGGACGTCTTATGTATACTAATTTATTCAAGATCAAAACGGTTCTAAACAGTTTTTTCCTTATACACCACCGACAACAAAGCTAAACACACACACACACACACACACACACACACACACACACACACACACACACACACACACACTCACACACACACACACACACACACCAGGAAACACACACACACAGACAAACACACCAGGCAACACACACACACACACACACACACTCACACACATACCCTCACACACACCCTCACACACACACACACACACACACACACACACACACACACACACGCACAGAGTCACTCTCACACACACACACACACACACACACACACACACACACACACACACACATTCTTACCCTCGTGAGCACTGGCAGGAATTTCAGAATATATGTGATATTCATCCCCGTCTGAGGGCACTTGGTCACCCTGTACTCCTGGCGTATCTCGCGACGCATCGTGACATTCCATTCTATTCGGCAATCGAAAACCCGCTGTTTTGCCCGAAAAAAAGAAAAACACACAGCAGAAAACATGCATGCAGACAAAAAGTAAAACCAAAAAAATATTATCACGTGAACAATAAAGGCACAGTGCGCCTCCCGTAAACCATCACAGATACTGTCAGGTTTTTACACACAGTACAAACACCCTTCCGTTTGAACGCTCACCGAACGGGAACATCCTAGGTGCCCTACGTAAAGAGCGAGCAATTTTCAAAGAATTATGTTTTCGGATTGAGACCATCTCAATCGGACCCATCCTGAACTCAGGTCAAAAATGAGTTACTTCCCTTCAACTGGCGATAGCCGTGGAGCGATGATTGTGCGTTTTGGCGCTAGACCTAACTTTTAAAATCTAAATAATAAATTGACAGCTTGTTACACAAACATTCTTCAATCATAAAAGAATTATTTTTTCATCAAGACAAGATCAGTACAAATCGAAGTTTTGAAAGTTTGAAAAAAGAAAAGCCCGGAAGCAGGGTCACGCAAGGTCGTGGTTTTCGTAGCAGACGACGGTTTATAGGCAGTCAAAAGCCATCGCTCGAGTTCCTATGAACCACATTCGTTTGTTTCGTGAAAAGTCAGGGGTTCATAATAACGTGCTATTGCAGATAAGCTCACAGCGAGCCGCATTCAAATTACAAACTGACGACTGCATTGTGAAAAAGGGAAACTGGATCACACGGGTTCACGATGGCTCAGGGGTAAGATAAACCACGCAAAAATAAATTTTTTGAAAATTGCTCGCTCTTAACGAAGGCTTTGAAGCCTTCGCGTGTTCTGTTTACATCGTAGTTATCTTGAAATATGCGAAAACCGTTCATTTCAATACTAAACTGACGCTGTTGTCTGCTGTATGTACGTAGGACAGTCAATCGACTTCCAACATGGCATGGTTCTTATCTACCCTATAATGGGGAAAACCTAACATGCTTGTGACACGGTTTTATTCTTCTTCTTTTTAAACCAAATCTCTTATCCGAGCTGCGTCCCATATCGCTCCGACGGCGGCCTTGGCCGCTTTCGGGACAGTCCGCTCGCTATGCTATGCTATGCAAAATTTCTATTTTTGTCCCCAGAATAGGAATCTATTTGGGACATGAGGTGGTCCCTCGCTCGCTCCGCTAGCATTGATTTATACTCCTGACACAACACCAGGCCCCCAGGCCCCTGTGAGAGCCAGCCAATGCCAGCGCGCCCCTTCCACGGCAGAGTCAGTGGGAGGGTCTCGCTGCGCTGGCGGGTGTAAAATGAAATTGTATCACTGTTATGTGATATTAAAAAGTATGTACGCTAATCTCTATTCTTGTGTTGCATAATCATACACAAACAAGTTGTTTATGTGTGTGTGTGTCTTGTGCGTGTGTGAATGAGGGCAAATGTTTGTATTCCACTTCAATCATCATCACATGCACATAGTGTGTATATCAATCCACCGGACTTTTACATTTTAACAAAAGGTGGTCCTAAGTTTTATAAATTGTAACAAATTCTGAAATAAAGCTGTGTTTAACAATACGCCCAATAATCTTTTAACCACAAGCTTTTAAAACAACAGATAGCGGTTCCATAACCCCGTCACCTCCAATCCTTTGGCCAGGTGCCCCCCCCCCTCCCCCCTCAACTAGCGAATCAACAAAGCTGGTCCCTAATGAACAAAGTCCGTAGGACATCAAGAAACATCAGGCGCCCGTCCCGGGGTCACGCTTGTCTTCGCAAAGCATGCGACCTAGTTGTACATTGTACATGTACTTACTGAACCTATTTCCTTTCATTCTGAGCTCATTGTTGGAGTAAACACAACATATTTATATATTTTTGAATCCAGGAGACGATTCGGAATACAATGCAATCAATTTGTAATCGTCTTCTCAAAAATCGATTTTAATAACAATTTTAATGAGCAAACTAATTAATTTCTTTTAAGCTTTCGAGCTCAAATGCAATCCCATAGTCCGGACTTTGTCAAAGATTGCTTGATCAAAATGTAAATCAATTAGGTTGAAAAAGGAGTGTGTGACAGTGCTGCCTCACATTTGAAAAAAGCCGGATATGAAGTTATCAAAGCCATATATTCAGAAACTGAAGAAAAAAAAGTCTGAAGATAGCATACCCAGGAACTCACATGTGAAGTTTCATGAAGATCGGCCAAGTAGTTTTCTCGGAATCAGTTTATACACACTCACACACACACACACACACACACACACACACACACACGCACACACACGCACACATACACACAAACATACACCACGACCCTCGTCTCCATTCCCCCTCTATGTTAAAACATTTAGTCAAAACTTGACTAACTGTAAAAAGGGTACATTATATTTGTTTGGCAAAGATAAATGCGTGCCATACTTTTTGAACAGAAAGATCTCTTAAAGTGGTTAACACAAATAGTTTATTTTCTTCTCAATCCAAAATATAACTGTTGGCAGAATAGGCAACGTATTATACCTTTCCTCTTGCAGTGAATTACTACCAGCACGATGACAAGGATGAGAAATCCTCCCACAGCACCCAGCACGGCAAACAGAACAACGGTTTTGTTGTCATTTTCTGGGGAAAACAAAGCCGCTATAGACACACACACTGACACTGCTAGCAACATTTTAGCAGTCGAGATATTACCAACACACAAAACAGTTGCTTCCCTTTCCTAACCCTTCCCCCCATCCCCCTACTTGACAACTACTGTATGTCACTCGTTAGCGCTAGCTGAAAATTTGTGTTTCTCTTAAATTCAACTGATTTTAAAATGTACGGAATTTGCAGAAATTGTACGCAGGCATACAGAGTTGTAAGCAACATAATAAATTATGTTCAAACCCCGCAGTTCGGTTGCAATATCTTCGTCGACAACGCCCTGATAATCTTAACCAGTTTACAAACAAACCAGAAGCAAAAAAGAAAAAAAGCATGGCCTTTGTTCATGTGTTTTATTGTATGGAGGTTGTTTGGTTTGCTTTTATTTCAGACATGGGACCTTGATATCTCTATTTTTCTGACACTTCTATTGGTGAACACATTTTTGTACCTATGTCTTAAATGCTGATTTTGACTAACATAAACAAGTATCTTTAGCTTGAAATTTTATAATTCTGAAAAATCGTAAATTTGTGTAAACATTTCATGTTTGCGCTCTTTGAACATATTCGGAACCCGAGACAGCTGGAATGAATCTGACAATCCAAAGAACAGTTTTGTCGAAAACTGCTCGGAGGAAGTCAACAATTAAAGCTGCAGACAGTCACCACAAGCCATTTGAACATGACTGTCAACAATGACCAACGCATGGAAAGTGGCCCTCATAATATTGCTAGAAATGTCTGAAGTGAAATGTACACTACGTTTCAGCAGGGATATGTTAGCCGATTTACAGGTAAGAGCTAACTTGTATGCAGTATCCGAGGACTTAGCGAAATTGTGTATGTGTGTGATGAGAAATGTATATTCTATAATTACAATCAAGGTTCTCAAAGAGCAAGTGTAGCATTTTTGTGGGAGCCGAGATTTTATCAAGGGATGGTCGGATGTATTCAACTGCCGAAGGAAACTAAGCGCGGTTTGAAAAAAAAGTGTCACAGAAAGAGTGCTCTCTTTTTACGACATTTGACACCAGCCAATCAGACTTCCACTTTTATTCCTGCACGAGGACACCTGCATCCAATCAAGCTTTGCGTTTCATACGTGCACGAAGAAGGCACAATGGCTCCTTCCTTAGAGACAGACAATCACGCAGCATCCGTCGCTCCCGTGGGGCCATAGATCTGCGACTGGGAGGATTGTTCAGTTGGCGCTGGAACAGCCCCTGCTGTGGCTGTGTAACCCGATGCGAGAGTGGCAGCTTCTTCCGCAGCGACCACACTTTTGACCAGTGTCTGAAGGTGTTAATTCATTGCTGTCATTTTCTCTTGCTTTGAGTCTGTTCACTCCCGAGGCCAGTTGAAGCTTCTCTTCTCCTTTGGCTAGGCCTCTCTTCAGCTCGAGCCTCGAGCAGGCTCAGTCTTGGACAAAGTCTTCCCTACCAGTAATGTCCATGTCGAGGGCCTTCATGTCTCTTTTGCAGACATATCTGTACATAGCGAAATTGGGGGCGTCTCTGCGCTCTCTTCTTTGATGCTAGTTCCCCGTACAGGTGTTAGGGGGGGCCCTTGCCTGATGCCCGCTCACCCAACCATATGTCCTTGGGGATCGTGCCATCTTGGATTCTGCGGACATGACCAAGCCAGCGGAGTCGGCGTTGCCGAAACAGTGTGTACATGCTTGGCATACCAGCACGTTCCAGGACCTCGTCGTTGGTCACCGGGTCTGACCACTTGATTCCCGAGATCCCCCGGAAGTTGCGCATGTGCAAGGTGTTTAGTCTCCTTTCCTGCCTTAAGTACAGAGTTAACGACTCGATGTCGTAGAGAAGGGCACTGCACTGATAACGCATGCTCGATAGTCAGCCATCTTGGTTTTTGCTGTCAATGTTGCGTTTTCCCAGACCCTTTTTGAGAGCCTGGCAAATGTTGAGGCTGCATGGCCAATTTTTCTGTTGATTTCATGGTCCATGCCAAAATCGGTATAGCCACCGATGAACCAGGTAAAGTTGTCCACTACATCCAGCTGATAGTTGTTGATGGTGATGATAGGTCAGCATTCAGTGTCCTGTCCTATGATGTTTGTCCTTTTCAAGCTGATGGTGAAGCCGAAGTCCTTGCAAGCTCTGACAAGTTGTCCATAAGGTGCTGAAGGTGCTCCTTGCGAGCTGGCAGCGTCTTCTGAAAATAACATGTCTCTGATGAGAGTCTTCCGAATCTTGGTCTTTACCTTCCGCCATGACAGGCTGAAGAGTTTGCCATCTGACCTGGTATGCAGGTAGATTCCGTCGGTTGTAGTTCTGAATGCGTGTTTCAGCATGACTGCAAAGTATATGCCGGAGAGGGTGGGGGCTAGCACGGGACGAGCCGTCAAACTGCACGACACGCTTCATATGTCTGTGTGTAACGACTGGATCATGCTTAGCAGCTTATGTGGACACATAATCCTTTCCAGAACTTTGAAGAGTTCCCAAGGTCAAGTCTATAAAGGCGATCGATATATAATGGCTACCTTCGTTCTCTGCATTTCTCCTGTAGCTGTCGTAGGGATAATATTATGCCAATAGTGGATCATTTTGACCTGAAGCCGCACTGAGATTCTGGAAAACCCTTTTCAGCAAGCTTCTGTAGTCTGTTTAGGACCAAGCGTGCAATCATTCTCCTACGATGCTGAACAAAGAGATCCCCCTGTAGTTATTGCAGTCGCTGCGATCCCCCTTGGTTTTGTACAGGGTGACGATGTTCAGAATAATGCTCAACCCATCTCTCCATGTGTTTGCTTTTGTCTATGATGACTTCTCCAGTGGTTGACTTCAATGGTGCTGTCTTGCTGTGTGTTGGACCAATGGCTTTCTTGATGCCGTCATAGACACTGCGGATATATCCACAGTC